>NC_089801.1:61709439-61779439 GCF_029633855.1 Hoplias malabaricus | reverse complement strand
TTCATTGTTTTATTGGCTTACTGCTGAAACATTGAATTAGACCATGTTTCGAGGTAAATGATATGTAAATGAGGTCCTGGTAGGTGGGGGTTGATTTTAAACACTGAAGATGATTGGACGATTCATGAATAAAACTGGGAAGGGTTTGGACATTGTTCAGCGCAGTCAAGCCAGAGAGAAATATCGCTTTAAATACTACAGCAGACGTATGCGCATACCTACAACACAACTGTAAGTCTGCCAGAGCCTGCGGAAATATCTGGATGCAAAGGTTCCCCTGACAAGATTTTGAGGCTGCATCTGCTCCACGTTTCTTATCTCACATCTCCAAACCCTCTCTCTCTCTCTATTGTGAGCTCTAATTGCTCTCTGGGGGTTGTACATAATAAATTTCTGAAATCATGAGGCATCTTTCCCACTTTTCTGCATTTTTAATCCCCTGCCTCGCCCCTTTGTAGTTCAGTGTCGTCCTTATCATCTGTTTGCCTCTCGGTTTTATGTTCCACTCAAGCTTGGTCCCTGCGGTCCTCTGTGTGAAAAATAAAGAGTGGAAAATAAAGAATGAATGAATCATGTGGTTAAATTATCTTGACCACTGTGTTAGAGTAGAAGGCAGAGCTTTGTAATCAGAGTGGACGGAAGCAGGCAGGAGACTCGAGGCAGGGCAGAAAACACTACAGAAATGTTCAGTATTTGAGTATCATGGGTGAGAAATCTGAACTGTGATGATTCTGATTTACTGGGTGGAGACACTGTAGTGACCCTCGCTTAGTCGGTGTGGGTCTGAGGTTACGACTGTGTATCCTCAGTATGAATTAGATACTGAACTCTTGTTCTCGGTGGAGATGAATCAGACAATGAATTGTAAACCTATAACACTAACAGGACATCATACACACACACACACACACACGTGTTAAGGCATTTATTGAATGGTGTGTATTTTAATGAAGAAATCAATAACTCCGTCTGCTCAGGCAGTAAATAATGCAGCATGGCATTTCAGAGTCCTCTAAGAGGGAAATGGAGAAGGCAATGAATAAAGTGTATGTGCGTTTGTGTGTCTGTGTGTGTGTGTGTGTGTGTGTAAGAGAGAGAGAGAGAGAGAGAGAGAGAGAGAGAGAGAGAGAGAGAGAGAGAGAGAAGATCGTTTATCATATGATGTCAGTGTTGGTCCGAGTTTGATGTGATTGTGTCTAATGGGTCTGGAAGAAGAGAGCAATCAGATTATCTAAAGGTGCTTGTTCCGTGTTTAATAAAAACACAGGGAGAGAGAGAGAGAGAGAGAGAGAGAGAGAGAGAGAGAGAGAAATAAGTTAGCAGAAGAAGAAAAATCTAATGATTGCACATACCCATTGCACATTCCACTGCTGAAGAGGTGTGAAACGTGTTTGTGTGTGGATCTACAGAGACAAAGGCATTAAATAGTGCTCTCTATAAACACGAGCAAACAAAGTGTGCATAAATCAAGTCTAAAGACCGCTCAGGATCCACGCCCCAGACCCAAACCTAGGAGAATTCCTAATGGGAATTCTGCAAAAAAGCATTCAGTTCAGATCCCGAATATTCCCAGGGAATGCTGCGTATGAAACGGCAGTTTTTACAATATTATCAAATATTAAATCTATATTTTTACGATATTATAAAATATTCTTAAATATATCAATGTTCAGTTTATGTATTTTTATTTACAAAAACAATAAACTATTCTTCCAACACACAATGTAGTTCATTATCAGTGAGCGTGGTTGCTAGGCAACATGAGTGCCAATGGTTAACTATATAAATGTTAAATTTTACTGTAAATGGAAAGTTACAGTAAAAATGTAAAAAAAAAAAAAAATTTAAATGTGACATATAGCACTGAATTTCTGTCTCAGTATCACATGTTGTGCCTGGGTAAAGGGCCAAGACCCCAGCACTGTTTCTATAGCTCTTCTTTATGTATAGAGAATGTGTGTGGATTTAATGTAAACAGTGCCACCAGTGGACAGGAGCTCTCAATATTTCATTCATTCATTGTCAGTAACTGCTTATCCAGTTCAGTGTGGCGGTCAAGGCAGGAACACACCCTGGAGTTGGTAACTACATTCATAGTGTTGAATGTAGTGGAAGTGCACCCAGTGAAATGAGCGGTGTATCTATGATAACAGGGGTAACGTAACAATAACGGCTGTAGCCACAAACACGGACAAAGTACAACAGTACAAACAAGGGCAGGGTAACCATGGTAACTGACATAGCAGTGTGTAGAAAGGAGATAATGATTTACTGATGGATATTACTGTGGTAGTTTAACTACAGATGGGTTTATCAGAGAGTTTGGCCAGCGCTGGTCACAGTTTTCCTTTCACTCATCCAGCTCCCAGCCCCCCACCACACACACACACACGTGTTACTTTACCATGTGATGGATTAAATAACTGCTCAGATCTCAACATGTTCTCCAGCCAAAGAACATACTGCACACTTTTAGTCTCTCTCTCTCTCTCTCTCTCTCTCTCTCTCTCTATCTCTCTCTCTCTCTCTCTCTCTCTCTCTCTCTCTCTCGCCCATCTTTGGATATTTGAATAAAAGACAAAAATCTATGCAACAAGTAAAAACAAAACCCCACAGTCCATGCACTAGTGTTTATAATTAATATAATATAAATATTATGCATTAATGTATTAAAATATATAATGTGTTATAAGGTCTCCTCCGCTGTGAAGAGCTTGAGATATGAGTTGTACAGCTCTGCCCCTGAAGGGTCTTTAAAGAGCACATTCATTGACAGGAAACTCAAGAATGTTGATGGAATTGTGCCTGGAATATTCAGTGGAAAAAATCAGGTCCACACCATTTCACACCAAACATCAAGACTCTTCACTGACCACCAATGTTCTCTATCAGGACACCACCTTCTACCACCTTCTACCACCAGGATACCACCTTCTACCACCTTCTACCACCAGGAAACCAACTTCTTCCAACTTCTACAACCAGGACACCACCTTCTACCAACTTCTACCACCAGGACACCACCTTCTATGACCTTCTACCACCAGGATAACACCTTCTACCACCAAAACATCACATTCTTCCACCTTCTATGACCTTCTATCACCAGGTCACCACTAAACCAGTGAACCAGTGACTGCCTCTAAAGATCAGGAGGGGAATTACATCACTTTCTGACCAAGCTGGGGGAATGGTGCTTATTGGAGAGTGCCACATCTGGTGGAGAATATAATTTTCTCTATTGCCTATGTTAGATTCATTAAACTTGATGTAGTGGGGAGTATACATTTTTATAGTGGTAATAATTGACATTTTTTGGAAGTATTGCATAGTTGGTTACACATTCAAGAGACAGAAAAGGCAGAAAAGGTGTGTGCTATCGAATGCTGTGGGCCAGTTTGGTCTAAAATGTCAGGCCTGATTTGTCCCTGTCCACCTATGGTGGAGAGTGATGGTGTTTATTAGAGAATGAGGGTGTTTGGTGGAGACTGATGATGTTTGGTGGAGAATGATGATGCTTAGTGTAGAATGATGGTGTTTGTTGTAGAATGACAGCGTTTGGTGGAGAGTTATGGTGTTTACTGGAGAATGAGGGTGTTTGGTGGAGACTGATGATGTTTGGTGGAGAATGATGATGCTTAGTGTAGAATGATGGTGTTTGTTGTAGAATGACAGCGTTTGGTGGAGAGTTATGGTGTTTAATAGAGAATGATGGTGTTTATTGGAGAATGAGGGTGTCTGGTGGAGACTGATGGTGTTTGGTGGAGAATGATGATGCTTAGTGGAGAAAAATGGTGTTTGTTGGAGAATGATGATGCTTAGTGGAGAAGGATGGTGTTTGTTGGAGAATGATGGTGTTTAGTGGTGAGTGATGAAGTTTGATTAAGAGTGACAGTGTTTGTTAGATAATGATGGTGTTTGTTGTAGAATGATTGTTTTTGGTAGAGAAGGATGGTGTTTGGTGGAGAAGAATAGTGTTTGGTGAAGAATGATGGTGTTTAGTGGAGAATGAAGTTGTTTGGTGGAGAATGATTGTGTTTGGTAGAAAAGAATGGTGTTTGGTGGAGAATGATGGTGTTTAGTGAAGAGTGATGATGTTTAGTGGAAAATTGTTTGGTGGAGAATGATGGTGTTTGGTAGAGAAGGATGGTGTTTGGTGGAAAGTGATGGGGTTTGTTCGAGAATGGTAGTCTTTGCTGGAGGAGGATGGTGTTCGTTGAAGAAGGATGGTGTTCATTGGAGAAGGATGGTCTTTGTTGGAGAATGATGGTCTTTGTTGGATACTAATGGTGTTTGTTGGAGAATGATTGTGTTTTTTGGAAAAGGATGGTCTTTGTCAGAGAATTATGGGATTTGTTGGAGAATGATGGTCTTTGTTGGAGAAATATGGGCTTTGTTGGAGAATGATGGTCTTTGTTGGAGAATGATGATCATTGTTGGAGAATTATGGGCTTTGTTGGAGAATGGTGGTCTTTGTTATAGAGGGATTGTGTTTGTTGGAGAAAGATGGTGTTTGTTGGAGAAGGATGGTATTTTTTGGAGAAGGATGATCTTTGTTGAAAAATGATGGTGTTTGTTGGAGAATGATGGTGTTTGGGGGAAAATTATGGTGTTTTGGTGGAGATGTAGGTGGAGAAGGTGTTTGATGGACAGTTATAGTCCATGGAGAACATTGCTGAATTTTATAGAACTTGATCCACATCGCTCAAAAAACCCTTTGTGGCACATTTATTTTTTTCTCTTAAGAGTGTGGTCAGTGCTTCATTGTGTGGAATAATCAATGCTGTCCATTCCACAGGTGTCCACCAACCCATCAGAAGCACATAGATATTGATGCAAACGGGCGGATCATTCTCTCGCACCCTCCCCTTCTTTTAACTAAAGGCACTGAGTTAATTGGGTTGTAAGCCCCTCTTATTTCCCACTATGGGGCCTTTATTCTTTCTCTTTATTGATCCCTCTCTCCTCTGTTACCTTAATCTGCTGTTTATCGCTCCCTGACTCTGGTTCCTCAGACTCGATCAATAGCTTTTAAAACTGGGCTTAAGCCTGATTATGTAAGGCCATATATTCACTGTGTGTGTGTGTGTGTGTGTGTGTGTGTGTACGCGCGTGTGTGCGTGTGTGTGTGTGTGTGTGTGTGTGTGTTTAATATAACCCCATTAGTGAAATTATCCTCCACCACTACACACATTAATTGGTTCAACAACAAGTCAGAGGGGTGTCTGCTGTAACAAATGACCCCCACACCACACACACACACACACACACACACACACACACACACACACACACACACAGTCTGGTATCTGTGAACTGTGGGGATTTTACATAGACTTCCATTAATTTGGTGGTGATTTACCACAAATTCTTTAGAGCCTTGTGTCCAAAAAGAGGGTGTGGCCAGGTTAACAACACAGACATAAACAACATAAACAGGTAATGGATTGGCCATAACATTAAAACCAACTCTTTGTTTCTACACCTTTTATTTCGACACTTAAAGACTGTAGTTCAGTGTTGCTCCGCATACTTTTGGCTAGTGCTCAGGACCCCTGCAGGGCAGACGTGATTTGGTTGTGTGTCATTCTCAGTGGCAGTGAACAATGATGTCCCTCCAGGCTGGACACTCTCGCTGTTTCCTATTACTGCACTGATTTGTCCGGTCTGACTGGTTATTACTGTGCTGTAAACTCCTCTGACCACTCCACGGTGTAAATAATGACCACCGCTTTCATTAATTTCCACAGTGAACACCAGGGGAGTGGGACACTCTCAGCTCCAGCTCTGCACAGTCAGATTATAATCAGACCGAGCTAAACTGGGACTGACTGGAACGAACTGACCACTGTACAAGGGTCAGCAGTCAGAATGATGGAGGGATCCAGGTGGAAACTAAGACAGTGTTAGAGTCTCATTAAGGAAACTGAACGATGAAGGAAAAACATCTTCAAATAACCACTACACCCGAACCCCACCCCCACCCCCCATGCCTCCATTAACCCTTCAGGGTCTGGAATGGACACCGGCTCATCCAGCAGCTCTTCTGGAATGAAGGGTAGCTCGTGTCTTTGTGTGATTCTCACTTCAGTATTTTCTCAGTCTCTGTCTCAGTTATGTTTCATCGTGGACATTTTTTAACGAAGCACACTCTGTGAAAACGAGAGCTGCCATGGTGACTATGATTCAGCTCTGCAGAAACATGACACTGATATGTAATAAACCAGTCCTGATGTCTGACAATGACACCCTGTACGAAAGCAGTCTGTACGTTTATGCAGAGAGACATCCGTCCTCAGGAAGACTGCAGAGGGCGACAGCACTGAGCACTGAGTTCTACTGGAAAACAGCAGACAGGTGTAGTTTGCCTCAGTGTGTGTGTGTGTGTGTGAGGAAGGACAGGTTTAGGGGACGTGGACCCCGTTCTGACTGAGAGCTGGATATGAATCTGCTTTCCTAGCAGGCTCTGACTGTGATTATTAAAACCTATGGAGCCTTTCTCCTATGGGGCATGTAGAGCTCCACATCCTCAGCATTGCTCTGGTGGTCCGCAGAGGGCCGTGAGGGCGGGACGGAGGAAGGTAATTAAGATGATCTTAGGGAATTGCTACTGAAGCTGCCGGTGCATGGATTCAATTCAAATTCATGGAGCAGGACTACTTTACAATGGTGGTGGAGATGAACACTCCAGTGGTGTGGTCTCTGCTGAGTGTGTGTGTGTGTGTGTGTGTCCTGAATGATGTTTGTTTGTAATTTTACATCATAAAGTAACCTAAAGCTAACCCTAAAAACCTATTCCTAAACTTAACAATAAATAACACTTTAAAAACCTAAACCTGATCCTAAGCTTTGTAAACTTCAAAAGGTTAAAAAAAACACAGTAAAATGTCTGTTTGTGGAATGCTATCGCTAACAGATACCTGTTATGTTTCTGTAGCTCTTTTTCATGTCCATAACAGAGAGTTTGAGCAGATTTAGTGAAACAGTGCACAATTGTCCAGAAATGTTCCTGAGTTTACCCAGAGGAGCTGTACATGTGAACGCCCACCTGCAACATTCTCCCGGACATTACCCTGACTTTATCCTAGTAGTAACTCCGAGAGCACAGCTGACACAGACAACCTCATGTGAACAACTGATTCGGGACATCTCCAGCCCGATGCTCTGAAGTATCTCTAGTTCATGTGTAAAAAGAGGCATTACTGATCGTATTGTAACTAAAGATTTTCAAGTGGTAAATTACAAACAGTAGGAATATCTGGAGTGCTCTCTGAATGAAATAAGTACTCATGTTTCAGTCTTGTTCCCATGTCCTCCTTCACAGAGTCACCTTCACATCTGGTACTGTATGTGTAGATACTGTAGATTCCGTTTGGCTAGTGCCCTTTTGAGCATGGATTCCAGTGTTAGCAGAAGGATTGGCTTTGGTTGTAATATATGACTGACGTTCTTCCCATGAACGGCAGGGCATCTGCGTGAGCTGGTTATTAATCTGATTTGCTGGACTGTGATTATTAAACCCTCAAAGACTTTGTACCCCTCCACACCCCAGCTCCTTATCAGAATTCAGCATGAGGTCGATATATACATGATCTGACCTGAGCAAAGAAGTGCTGCTGTTCCTGTTGCAGTCCTGGCATTTACATTCTCGAATAGATCATTACACCTGGAGTGAGGGCTGTAAGCGTCTTGTCTCCAAGTATCGGGCAGTTATGAGATCACGCCTCGTGAATTCCAATAGCATCTGTGCGTCAGCTGCATGAGCCCACATGAGTAAAGTTCAGCGCTGTTAGCTTTATCACCGCTGCCCTGACAGGCACACGATGGGCCAACTCTCCCGACCACAGCAAGGTCCACTGTAGATATACATTAAAGCAGAAGGGAGATGGGGCTGATAATACATTCACCACATTAGCTAGAGCAAGTCATTAGGGCGCGTGCTTGTGAGAGGACATGACAGCACTGGGGTGTGGGACATGGGGGTAGAGAGAGGGTCTATCACTTCGTTTGCTCAGGAGCAGGAAAGCAGGAAGAGAAAGAAACACACAGTAACTTTAAAAATTAGCTAAACTGACACAGTACCTGGTCTTGGTTCTGATTGGCTGACCCGAATATCACACAAACACATGTGAAAATGAAGCAGTCCTAAAAGAGTTCTCAGTTTGGTTGAATAACCAAAGGAGAACCACTTTTGGTTCACTCTAGAACCTTTCCATAGAGAGTTATTTAGAGGTAAAAAACCATTCTTCATTATGTTCAGGTTCAAAGAGGAACACGTAAAGGACACTTAAACTGGTCAAGGATTTGCTGAGCTTTTAACCTGTTCTACTTCACATTTCTATACTTCTACTTCTATATTTCAGTCATTTACGAAGGTCCTTCAAGGGTTCTCTAGTAAAAGCAGTGGTACTATGGAGAACCATGAGTTCTATATGCTGAAATGCTTCTGTAGACTGATGGAAAATGGAATGTATAAGGTAACACTATTGATTTCAAAGGAAATAGTAGACTGTATAATCTATGAAATTCTGTATGATAATGTATGAAATTCAATGTTCTGTTGAAACAAGTGGGATATCATAAAAAAAGGAGAACACTTTTTGGTTGTTTATGCAACTGTTTTAAAATAGATGCTAATATCTAAAGTATACATTTCACCAAAAAAAAGGTTCTGTGTAAAATGCATTCACCAAAGAACCCTTGAAGAACCCTGTTTTAACACTGTAGGTGTTCCCCTGAAGAACCCTTAATGCTATTTTAAAGCAATAGCTATTACTAATGTATAATTATGTAGTTACACCATAATAACTGTTTATTACAGTTGTAATAGTGTCCATAACTCCTGCAATATATCACCATCATCATCTATTTTTCACGTTCTGCATCTTTCCTACTCTCTCCATTCAAGGACCCAGGCATCTCAGGGTCCCGCTTCCCATCACCTCATAAAGAGGTCCCCAAGATATTTTAACATCTTCCACATTTGAAATAACTTCAAGTAGTTTAGCCTTGGTGTAATCCATAACATTTGTGTAGATTATAAATGTTTAATATCTGTTCCATGTATATTTTTGTAGGCTCCTAATAAAAGCCATATCCAGGCATGTACCTGACTCATGCTGACCACCACGTAGCAACGGTCCGGTCGACTCTCTGGAATGTGTCTGGAATTTCATTCTCATTCATCTTCATTAACTCAGGGAAAACATCCTAGTGCCTTTAATTCACATCTTCACATAAACAGAGTCTAATTTGGGCTCTGCTTTGTGAGGTTGTCATCCTTTGGGGAATTAATGAGCCTGGACGGCCTAAGGTCGTGTGGAGGATGTGTGAGGAGTGGACGTTTACGGAGTCTACTGTACATGTCCTGCCCAACACTTAAAGAACAAAGGTTCCAAGCTGGAAAGACCACTGCTGGTCCAATGTGTAAGCTTCTAGTGGATGGTTATTTGGGTTTTTTGAGGAACTGTAGTTGTAAATTATATGTTTGAAGATAAAGGTTCTAGATATCACTCATGGTAACATTCTTCTTTCTTTTCTGGTATTGGCTCTGATACTGAATCAGTAAGTGTTGGCCCAAATCCACTAACCACTCATGTAAAGTATGCCATCGCTGTCGAAGCTTTGGTAATGCTTCAGGATACTGGGATGTTATAAAGTCTTTGTAATACCCTTACTAAGCCTTAAATGGCAGTCAAACAGTTTGTTACTGTTATACAATCACAGCTTAAGTCTTGTAGTTGACCAATGGTTAAGCTTATTAACCAGCTTATAAAGCAGCAATAGACAGATTTTTAATGTCCTATGATCAGCTTGTTACAGCTTAATAAGGTAGTAATAAATAGCTTGTTAATGACCAATGACCAGCCTTTTAAAACTTAATATAGCACTAATAAACAACTTCTTAATGAGCAATAACCAACTTACTAAGGCTTATTAATAATAAACAGCTTATTAATGTGTAATCCCCAGATGGCACACATTTTAATTGATAATATAGTATTATTTCCCCTTAGTAATAAAGAGGTAATAGATAGATTCTTAAGGCTTAATAACAATTAGAAAGGAACTTTCAGTGCTGGTTATGTTGGCTGGTAATATATATAGTCTTGGAGTCAGATCTCCAGCCAGGACTCGCTGAGGAACCTCCAGTCTTTATTTCCTGCATCACGCTCTGGGTCCTAAGAGCTGCTGGAGATCTGTGTGTGGGTGTGTAAGTGAAGAGCACTGTTTATGAAATCTTGGAGACTTGGCCCTGTGCCGAGCTTCTGTTTGTGTGTGTGTGTGTGTCTGTGTGTGTGTGTATTTTCTGACCATTGTAAGTACCCAGTGATTTATGCTGCAGAAGTCCACAGTGACCAGGTCCAGTTCCCAGACTTCCACATGTTTTAGCAATCAGGCAACGTCACACGTGTCCTTTGGCTCAGTCAGTCGTGTTTATCATTATTTCTTTTTGCTGATTCTTTGCTACAAAACAAAACACAGAACACATCTTTTCCGCCATCCTTCCATCAGACCCATATATACATAAGAATCTCCCAGAATCAACATGACATTTGTAGCTTAGAAGCCCCACCTGACTTCATCTGAAGAAGAAAAAACACACATTGTCCATTCAGGAAACAAAGCAGACGCAAAGTTGGCTCAATCACACACGACGGTAATAAATACATTTGGCAAATTTACACACAATGCGTCATACACAGGGTCACTAACATGAAAAAGTGCTGCGTTTTCAGTGAGGTTCAAAGCAATCAGCAAAAGATCAAACTCATGCAGTTCCAACTGTTCCCAAATATCAAGGTGAAGGCAAGCCTGGTGTCCAGTATATACCTTACTCAGGGATCTCCAACCAAAGCACTGACAGAAATCAAGTCCAGCAGGTGGACCTACTCATCTTCAGGTTATGAAACAGGCACGCCACTGACACCTAGTGGTCTGAAAGTAGCAACAATTTTGTGCAAATACATGTGGCCACTTGTGTGGGGGACCCACTCTATGGAGCATAAATTGTTCATTCAGGGACTATGATGTGTTGAGCTGCACTCCTGGTGCTCAAAACAATCGCCTGCTGCATTAGTTTCATAGCTGCAGTTGCAGAGTTGAGGCAGCCATCTTCAGACCCATGTTCTGGTGTTCTGCCCACTCTGGGGTCAATAGGGACAATGCGTAAATTTCGCTGAGCTATGGCATTTACACTCCACCCAATCGTCTCCAAAGTCAGGAATGGTGAAGCATGTGATTTTCCACATCCCGCGGTCCCTGCAGCGCTGAGGAATGCCGTTCCCACACAGCAGCCACTCTAATGTCGAGCCTTAATCTGCCCCAAAGGCTGCCTTTTGGTTTGGAAGAGGAACCCCAGCGGATGCCAACAATGTTTTACAACAGTGAGTGGAGTTCAGATTCTCCCAGGAACACATCTGCCTTCCAGAGGAGAGTCTGGATGGGAATGGCACACTGCAGAATAAAGACAAAAGAGTGCTTGTGTGTGTGTGAAGACGTGTGGAGATTCACAATGGTGCCTCAGACAGAGCAGGAGGATCAGGTCTTTCAGCTCCGCCGGGTACCTGCCTGGGGCAAAATCTCTCCGACAGGTTTGGAGCCTCATCCAATTCGTGCCATCATCAGGAGACCAGCTGCAGACCTTTACAGCTACTCAGGGGCATTTGGGAAATGGTTTCATCAACTACTGGATGAAGATGTTTTGTGTCTCAGAGCTGTAGGTAAAAGAGGCCGACTCCAGCCCTTGTCTCAGAAACACTTCAGAGACACTTCTATGGAGTATCTGTATGGGGTTCTCCTTCACATTTCAACACTGGTATTAACATGCCTGGATCCCTAGCACCATCCTAAGGTCTGTTCTGTCTCTGTGGAAGCTCATATGGAAGTGTATTAATCTATTCCTGGAAATAGAGAGGTATCACTAATAAAAGTGTTCATAACAGAGGCAGAACACTGCAATTCAATGATAAAAAAAAAAAAAAAACAGATTACACAAATTAAAATTAAACATCAGTGAGTAAAAGTGCAGATCAAGTTCCCGTCCATGTGTGGTGCTGTTTCACTAAATCCACACAAATTATTTTTGGGTTATTTACACCTAAAGATAAATCTCAGAAAAAGCACTAGTAATAGCTTAAGCTCCAGGGTTAGATTTTTGTTGAGAGTTTAAGGGTTTGGTTAGCTTTATGCTCAAATTCCTGCTTAGGTTTATGCAGATCAGAATTGGCAGAGCTTCACGGTTTGCTTTTATAAACGTATGTGATGTGAATGAATTTATTCTTAAAATGGCACATATGCACACACTGATATGTTTATGCTGGTCACCTCCACCACCAACAAAAAAAAAACAACTGTGAGACGAATTGTTGTAGTTAAACTGGAAAAACGGACGCATTAGTTGCTCATTTGTGCGCCACAATTTGCTCGGAAGGACATAAAAACTCCTGAGAGACTGATTGGATTCCAACGGTCTCCCTGCACCCTATGTAGTGTACAGTGCAGGTCATAAAATAATGGTTTCTGCACTCGCATTGTGTGTTGTATGCTGAATTAAAAAAACAACATAAATTTAAACCATTTACATTTACTTTTGAGTATAACCTTTGCACCTTTTTGTCAAACTAGTGCCCTGCCTGTATGTAGCAGGTTTAGTTTTATAATCTGTGAAGTGCACTCTGTAGGAGTGTGGCACTATTTGAGACGCAGATCGAGCTTCTCCTCTGTTGTGCTTTTTTCCACGCTGAGGACCACAGCACAAAGCACATGTGTCCAGGCAAAAAGACACATGGAATCTGACCATTTGCATTTGTGTCGCATGCCCGTGGATTGGATGTGAATTGGATCTAATTTCACATTCAAAAAATGAACCTTATCTGAAAAATCTGGATGTGGCATGTAAATCTGATCCGAGTCAGGTTAAGGCAAGAAAAATAAAATAAATAATTAGATTTGAATGGCTTTAGCCTGGTAATGTGAATGTTAGGGTTAGGGTTAGGGTTAAGGTTAGAATAAGGGCAAATCTAAACCCTAGCCCATAACAGTAAATTATTTTTAAAAATGTTAATATTTATAACTCTAACATTTTATCTGCTGTGTTCACACTGGACCTCAGCTGTGCAAATGACTCAGCACTTTATTTTACTCTGCTGTCATGCTAGTTAGCAAGCTAACATGGCTAAGCAAATAATTGGATACACAGCCCTCCGGCCCTGTTCCTCCTCCCCTGTCAAACTTCGTCTAACCTTGTCTAACCTTCAGTGGGGACCTAGGTAAGGACATGTTTACAGAAGTATTGAAACAGGACACATGTTGTTATGCTGCGTCCTCTATCACAGTAGTATGGTTGCCTATGAGGGACAAACCAAATAACCTAACAACACACAGGTGTAAACACAACAGACAGAAGACTTTGGTCCTCTCACGTTGAAATTGAACCACGTGATGTGGATTGGATGTGTTTCATGGAATATCTACTATTTGTGCCGTGCCAGAGATTTTGCCTAGACAAGACTTCGCCAGGGAGCATTCAAAAGAGTTGTTTCTTGCCATTCCTCCATTGCACAGTTTATCAGTCTCTGGAAAGTTCTTTTGGCTCCACAGTCTTAAAGTCCCTGCCCTTGTATCCATAAGGAATCATTCTCGCCAGTGGTTTGAGGCTCGGGGTCCCTCAGACGTTGCACTCCTCCACTCCGCTCGGAGAGTCGCTGCAGTGTAGACGCTCCTCCAAACAGATGTCCTCAGTCAGCGAGCTGCAGTTACTGGTGCCCTCGTGTCTCTCGGAGTGCAGCCCGAAGTGCAGCCCAGTCCTCCCTCTCCCTCTCCCTGCGTCCACTCCTGTCCCATTGCGATGGCAGCTGATCACCAGCCTCCTGCTCTCCTCAGAATGAGGAGCTGACTCCTGGAGCTCCGGGGTGTCGGAGCAGTCCGCAGGCAAAGGCATGGCCGTGCTGCTGGTTTTGGCGTGGGGGGTTTGGCTGTGAGTGTGTCGGTACTCCTCCTCAATATCCTTCCCCAGCTTCCATCTCCTCCACCGCTTCAGCATCTCATGTTGGACCTGGGGATAGAGAGACAGATGTGGGGGGAATTTCAGGGTGAAAAAGCAAGAGATGCTCAACTGTTTGAAGTCTGCTGAAGGGCATGGAAAAAGAAGGTCGGAAGAGGTACATTATTGGTCATTAAAAGTACATTACATTCTCTTGTCCAAGAAGAGTGGGATATAGTAATATTTCATTATACAACTGCCTATGAAATCAACAAAACTTTAAAATGTATAAATATAGTAGAATAAGGTACAGTTACGTTCCCTATGTTCCATTGATTACCAGTGACCATTATTCTGTATAGTGTACATCTGCAGTGGTAGGGCATAGTGTAGGTTTAGGTTGGAACAACAGCTAAGGTTAGAGCTACTTGGGTTTCCTGTCTGTATTTTAATGTATACATTAACCCTTTTAACCAAAAGAGCTCTTGGTTCATGAACTGGTTCTGTCCAGGGATTTTAGAACCATCGTTTTGTCCAGTGAACCACCCCCTGCATTTCCACCAATTTTGATGGGGACAATGGGTACTGCATGATACACATGTGGAAATATTGTAGAGTTTTGAGCCAACCTGCTGAACACAGCCTTGGAAAACACACTGATGGAGCACTTTCCTGTATTTATTTCTTTTTTTAAATTTGGAAGCGTGTTGAACAATATCAAATTAGGTTTGTGAATGGGAACCAAAGTGCTTCCACATTGGTGGGAAAGGGCTATCTGAGACCTCATGCATCTGTGAAACACAGAATATATGCGAGCATGTTAGTAAAACTCATTAGATCTTGAAAGCGTATTGTAGAGTAACCTCTCCCTTTCCTGCCACTGACATAGCCCCCAAAATTACACCAGCTTCCACTCAGGAAGAGATCATTCACTTCAGCTGAACACACTTCAAATCAGGAAGCACTGATTGATTGGAGTAAGACTGTTAGAACACAGTTTGGGCAAGGCCTTCCAGCACTGGAAGAACTTGGCAGTCTGAAGGTTTGATAAAAGGGCTCTTACCTCTTTGTTGACAAAGCAGTACAAAATGGCTACCAGCAGCCCCTGTGTTTGGAGAGAGATTGATGGAAGATTAGCCATAACCACTGCCACAAATCATCATCCAACACCATGTCCTAACTGAGGATGTGACAACAATCTCTATTCCTGCATTTCTAGGATAGTCCCACATTTTAGCTGAGGTCTCAAGCTGTTTTCTGATTGGTCAATATTTGATTTGTGTTCTGACCTGATTCACAGACTTGGTGTTGACAAAGGACAATGTAACACACCTATGTCCCTTGCAGTTAGCACATGATGTAAGAGTATGTTTGTACAAGTGCCACATTCACTACAACCCCTTCTTGCAGAAATAAATCTCAACACAACATGTTGCCTGCTGCCTGACACTCAGTAACAACAAAATGCCTGCTCTATCTGAAGATGACTAGATGCACTGGATCACTCTGGCACTAGGTCGACTAGGTCACTTCCTACCTACTGGCGAATATAGCTACACATCTCCTGCTCTTTCTGGAGTGGACTAGATGCCTGTTGCTCTGTAATTGGGTCACTTGCTTCCTGCTGGCAAATCATGGCTACAAATCTCCAGCTCTTACTGGAAACCACTGAATGCCTGTCACTGGGTCACTTGCTTCCTGCTTGCTGGCAAATCATGGCTATAAAACAGCAGCTATTTCTAGAAGTGACAGGTCGCCTGTCGCTCTGTTTCTGTGTTGCTTGCTGCCTGTCGCTGAATGGCCAGCTCTCATTGAAAATGGATGGCTGCCTGTTACTCTGTCACCAACTGCCTGTCATTGGACTGTGGCTACAACACAACAGCTGTCATTAGAAGTGTCACTGCCTCTATCGCCCCCATCATGTCCACAATTACTTAGTCCAACTGGAAATGACTGGTCACCTGTTTCCTGGTGCCTCTTGCCAAAATGTGACTCCCAATTACCTGCTCCCACTGGAAATGGCTGGTTGCCTGTCTCATGGGCAATTGCTGCCTTCCACCTACAATCTTAATAATAAAGGTGCTAAGTGCAAAAAATTCTTTGAGCGATGCTTTAGAAGAACCACTTTTGGATCTGTAAAGAACTATTTTTGCTGACACCTTTAATAGTGTAATGGACCTTTAAGGCATTGCTTAAAGAACCTTTTGTAGCACCGTTATTTATAAGAGTTTACTAATCAGGTGCTTCCACTGGTCACCTTCTGGTGTGAAAGTGGTGTAAGTGTCTCAAACAATGAACTAAATAAAGGAGCACCTCTTCATATCAAGGCAAACAGGGCTCTAAACACTCACTCCAGCAGCCTGCCCCACCTCTCAGATCTTACTGACCAAAGACCTGGTGAAGGTACATTTCTAATTTATTCCTGAATTGCCTTACAATGGGCTCCTACTCTGTGTGGACAGATCAGGGTCCTGAGTACTGTAGGACCCAGTATCTTTTGCTGTAATTCCTCACTAACCACAAGTTTTGACCACTGACCTGGAAGGAGCTGAAGAGCAGGTCGTAGAAGAGTCGGATGAGTCTCAGCAGAGACTGGTTAGACACAGACTCATCAATGACGAAGGTGAAGAGGATGGCGTGAATCCCCAACAGAGGTATGAGTGTCAGAGTGGACTTTGCCAGTCTGAAAGAGAGATGAAAAATACATTTAAAATTAATTAATTAAGAATTTGAATTGTTTTACTGGCCACTTGCACACAGTTTAAACCAATCCGTGCAGTGAAACACACATTATACACACACTAGTGAACACTAGGGGGCAGTAAGCACACTTGCCTGGAGCGGTGGGCAGCCCTAGTCATGGTGCCTGGGGAGCAGTTGGGGGTTTGGTGCCTTGCTCAAGGGCACTTCAGTCATGACCTGCCATTTCTGAGGATCGAATCAGCAACCATCTGGTTACACGCCCAATTCCCTCAACAAACAGCCCGTGGCTGCCCTTTTTAAAATGTATTTTTGTTTTTTTATTTTTAAGGAGAAGGAACAGAATTGTGGCTCTCGATGTAAGTCAATGTATTACAAAGGGAAGCTTTATACTAGAGGTTGGGATATTTGGAGATTAGGATCATCTCAAAAAGGTACTGGATGGGTCTGTATCACAAGACACTAATGTGCAATTAATGATGTCCAATTATTTGTCATTGTACAATGTACAGTGAAATGTGTATTTGGCATTTAATCTATCTGTGGCAGTGACACACACATACTAGGAGCTGTGAACACACTGTTCCACAGCTCAGTGCCTGGGGATTTATATCTGACTAGTCAAAACTTGGCATTCATCATAGTGACATTAGGGCTCATGTGCAGCTGGTCCAGAGGGTCAAATTCCTTTGTTCACTGCAGTTAGAAATGAGAGTCCTTACCTGAATTTATAGTCTGTGTACCTCATCTGATGAGCCTTGAGTTTGGACATCAGTATCTTTATAATTCTAATAAATATGAAGAAATTAATCTGTTTGAGAGAGAGAGAGAGAGAGAGAGAGAGAGAGAGAGAGAGAGAGAGAGAGAGAGAGAGAGAAAGAGAGAGGAGAGAAAGAAAGATAGATAGAGAGAAAGAAAGATAGATAGAGAGAGAGAGAGAGAGAGAGAGAGAGAGAGAGAGAGTAAGGCATTATTAGTCACAGAAGCAGATCAGATCAGATCCCACTCTTATATAAACCCTTCAGATCTTGAGCCCATAACAGTGTGTGCACTTGGACAGTGATGTGAGAGGGTTTGTGGGTTTGTGGGAGTGTGTGTGTGTGTGTGTGTGTGTGTGTGTGTGTGTGTGTGTGCGTGTGTCTCATTTGTCTTCCCTCGAGTAGGTTAGTGAGTGTTTCTTTACACTGGGATATCAAATATGACTAATGCAAATGTGGTAAATGTGGTGCAATGGGGATACCATTCAGTCCAAGATCAGCCCAAAATCTTAGCTCATCTCTTAATCTCTGAGAACAGGACCATCTCAAGCTCTTTACGTTCTGCTTCACATTTCAGGCAAATGATACCATCATCATTAGCATCATAATTATCTGCATAATTGCAGAGTGTGTGCGAGTGTGTGTGTCACTGAATAGACACATTCCAACACTTATAAAGGAATTGAAGACAATCATCTTTTGTTTGTCCTTTTCATTACAAATTTATATTAAAAAAAATACACATTCAGTACAGTTTAAAATATCAGGGACTCATTTGTTTAATTTCTATGATAAAGTGCTTGTGGCATTATTACAAAGTTATTACACAGTCATTGCAAAGTTAATACACTATTATTACATACTTATTACATATTTATTACACACTGTTTTTTACATTCACTATTTAAGTCTTTAGTGGTCCCATATGTAGCAGAATGAGCTGCTTTGCTACTTTTGTATGTGTGAGTGTGTGTGTGTGTGTGTGTGTGTGTGTAGTAAGCCCCTCACCAGATATGCAAACAGAATGGGGGAGCGGATTATCCACCAGTAACCCATGTTTACGTTCCTCTCCCAGCACCTGTAGACAGGAGACAATGCAGACAGATCTAATCCGGACCCTAATCTGGATTAAATGTTGCAAATGTAAACACATTCCAAAGGTGACTGCATCCAGATCAGCTCTTACATTCCCAGTGTTAATGGAGCCCCACTACTCCCATTACTCCAGAGAATACAGCCCCAGTGCGGGTGCATTACTTCCCTCACACTGATGCTTGGCCTTGGGTACGGGGAGCTCAGACTCATGTACAGCTGCTTTACGGAGCCCTACTCTAATGGTCTGTGTATAACCGCATTGAAAGGTTGTGTATTTGTTTATTATCCACTTACTACAAAGTTTTTGGAGGACTCTGACCACCAGGTATGCATTGTGGGAGGCAGAGGAGAAAAACAGCCCCCATTAGTGCGATTATTCAGGGCTTAATCACCAGCTCGGGCTAACGGTCAGACGTCTGAAAGCAGAGGGCTTCGTTAATCAAAGGAAGGGCGCTCCCTCTATTCACAGCCCCCTGTTATTGGGAGGGTCACTCTGGCAGCCAGGCAGTGGACTCCGTTTGTAAAGGTGCGAGGTCAGTGCACTTTGTTGTGTCCATTAATGTACACAGTAATATAGGCATTAATGCAGACTCCAGGATGGATATTAATCAACGCTTCAATACGGACATCAGCATAGACTTCAAAACAGACATTAGTGCAGGCGTCAGCGAGGACATTAACATAAACATTCATATGTTCATAATCATAATCATACGTGTGGTACGCTCTTTCAGAACTTTGAAAAATGGTCACCGTGCTGGTAACTTTCTATCTCACTGTGGCCATAGTGTTTTTAATTTGGGAACACAGCTGTGAGGGTAACCGCAGACCCCAAGAAACTATTGACAATCAGAAACTCAATGGATGAGACTGGGCAGCCTTGCCCTTAAGCAGGGGAATACCTAACTCAAATGTACACTCACAAGGAACCACCATGTACTGGCCAGGGTTGGGGTACGTACAAAATTGGTTCAACATTCAGAACCAATGCTCAACCAACTGTACAAACATGATTTCCTATACCACCTGTTTTAACAGACATTCGTTTGTATACGCTCTTGTTTTACTACACACTTCATGGCTCATAATGTCAGTGTGGTATTAGCTTTTGATTTCTGGCCTTTACTTTTACAGATATAAATCTCTAGAGACAGTAATTAAAGCATCATGTTAGAGGTTCAGGATCTCAGCACTTACTGTTCGTTCTCGTACAGGTATTTCACCGTCACCCATGGCAACACAAATATCACTGGAGCCCCTGTAAGACAAAGAAAAGAGAGATATCTGTTCCATCTCCATAAGTTGTACAACCACATCTGACCCCACCACAGCCACAGTGGGCCAACACGACCTGTATATGCCACAGGTTTAACACTGGGTGCCCTTCCCAATCCCCCCCCCCCCCCCCCCCCCACTCCTCAGCTACTCACCCCAGCCAATGCAGAGGTAAATGTAGAAGTAGTTCCTCTCGGAGAAAACAGCTATGGACAGAAGACTGTGCAGATACAACCCCTCCACCAGCAGCCAGTAGTTGTTCGCTATAACGCTGTACTGCATCATCACCACAGCAACACGGCACCCGGCAACCAGCTGATACAATAGGGGAACAACTTAACACACAGTTGCTGGTCAAAACCTTACAATCTCTGTTCAAAAGTTTGTCTAGTGCTTTAAACCATATATGTTTGTGTTTGTGTGTGCACCAGGTATATGTCACATTGTGGGGACCAAACCTGTTTATCATCAGATTTGAATGTGAATGTCTAGGTCTAGGTAATGTCCCCATGGTTCACACTGATGAGATGGTATGTGTATGTGTGTGTACCTTCCCCTGTCCCCAGCTGTGACTCTCCTGGTGGAAGGGTCCAGTTTGGATGGTGTTGATCAGCAGAGCATCCTTCACCAGGATGGACAGTGCTCGGAGGATAAAGGAGGCAAACAGGTTCATGTGGATGTTGTTCCTCATGCAGTGTAACTTCCTGAAGACAGTGAATATCACACCACACACACACACACACACACACACACACACACAGAGGATGTTAGGGAGTGTTTGTAATAAGTTGTAAACCCCAAGGTGGTTATTAATAAATGTTGACTGGATACTGCAATGGTTTCCAACTTGGTAGCTGATAGAATAATACTGTGGTGAGAGTTGGTTACTGATGTGTTCCAGGTGGTTTCTATAGTTTTCCAGTTGGTAGTTAATCTATAAACCATCCATCACTGGTCACTTTCCGACCACAAGGGCCACAAGGACCATATAGATGTAGTAGTAGTAGTGTGTGTGTGTGTGTGTGTGTGTGTTACCTGAAGGCGGCCAGTATGCCCAACGCTAGGATTAAAGCTGCCAGAGAGAGAGAATAACCCACTGTGTACATCGCCCGGAATTTACTGAGGATCTGTCCATACTCTCCCTATGAAGACAGAGACAGAGAGAGAGAGAGAGCAGTGGTAAAGTTTAAAAATCAATGCTGAATTCTCAAGAAAATCTGGATCTCTTTATTTCTGCTGTTGCTTTTCTCAGTTTGCTGCTCATTGAATTATTATCTCTGGTCCTCCAGTGGTCCATGTGCAGTGTTATAGTGTGGTTTGGATTGGGTTTGTAAGGGGGTGGGGCTACAGGCCCGGCTTGCAGTGTGTGAGTGTGTTGTGGTTTCTCACCAGTCCAGGATGATTCTCCTCACACTCGCTGGTGTTTTTACTGTCACTCCATCGTCCATCTGCACCACACACACGATACACCAGGCCCTGCTGGACTACACACACACACACAGACACATGCACACACACACACACACACACAAACACCAGCTGGAAAGTTTAGGCTAGTCAAGTATAGTAGACTGTGTGTGCAAAACATACAAAAGAATACAAAAGAAGAAACACAATATAAATTCACAAAACAAAAAGAGTGAAACAAAAGAAACACACAAACAAAAAGAGAACAGAGAAAAAATGGAAATGGTAAAACGAAAAAACAAAATACACACAAAAATGAACACACACACACACACACTCACACACACTCACACACACACTCTCTCTCTCTCTCTCTCACACACACACACACACACACACATATACATAAGCCTATTTCACACATGCACAGTAATCCAGAAATGTTCTGGAGTTTACCTAGAGGAGCTGTGTGTGTGTGAACTTGACCCACAATATTGTCCTGGACATTATCCGACCTTTACCCTCTTTGCGGCCTGATAATGACTCCAGGTGAAGTCTGAGTCAGCGCATGTGAGAACAGAGCAGGAAATGTTCCGGAGTTTCTCCTGCACGTGCTGCACAGGCTCCGCCCCACGCTTAAGGCACATGTTTAATCTCCTGCTGTGTGCTGCATGTGTGAAATGACTACTCCGGTACATCTCCGGACCCGATACTCCATAGTTTCTCTGGATATTCTCCACAGTTTATGTGTGAAAGAGGCACAAGGGAGGCACACACACAGAAGGAGAAACACCCCAACATTAAAACATTAATGTTTTAAAGCCCTAGTGGACGATGTGTGGGGGTGGGTGTCTGACCTTTCCGGTGCCAGGGGAGGTACCACGGACAGGAGACATTGACCACAGAGTCTGGGGGTCCGTCCGGCCAGCAGGCGTAATTATCAAACGTCCGGTTACACACCACACCTGCAGAAGATGGGGGGACAGCTCTGATTCATATGAGAATTATTCAGTAAGGGAGTGAGTGTGTTAATAAACAGGTATGTGAATGAGTGACTGAGTATGTGAGTGTGTAAGTGAATGAGTGAGAGGTTATGTGAATGTGTGTGTGTGTGTGTGTGTGTGTGTGTGTGTGTGTGTGTGTGTGACCTGCAGAAGGAGGCGAGTCTCTGAAGCTCTGAATGCAATCGTTCTTGTAAGTCGCCCATTGCTCCATCAACCCCTTTAGAGCCAAGGACACCTGCACCGCGACACAATACACACTGTCACAGAACACAAAGACTGCACACACACACACACAGACTCACACCAAAGCTGTCACATTTATGAAGTCATGACCCCCACAGAAAGAACACTGCACTCACAGACCCCAGGACCCCATTACAGTAAGACTCCCCAGGCCCCGGTGTCACTGATCATCCTTATCACACACTGCAGCTGTGACTGTGTGTGGATCACCAGGGCAGGGGCAGTGTGTGTGTGTGTGTGTGTGTGTGTGTGAGGGTCAGTGTTACCTGAGTGTGTGAGGCCAGGGTTAAGAGGAAAAGGAGCACACACAGAGACATGCCTCGCTGTGAGTGGGTGAGTGGGGAGAGGGGGGTCCGGCAGACCCTCGCTCTCAACTCATCCCCCTCTGAGCCTCACCATTCCACCTAGAGAGAGAGAGAGAGAGAGAGAGAGAGAGAGAGAGAGAGAGAGAGAGAGACTATATTAGTGTGTGAGTGAGCAAGTGAATTAAAGTATCCCCCGCTCTGCTGATGAACTGTGAGCCTTTGTAAAAGCATCTGAACAGAGCGAGTCTTAAACTGAGACCTGTGTTACTCCACAGAAAAGGAGAGAGCGTCCCCAGACCTCCTGTATACGAAGGAGAGGTGGATACACACTAAAAGCCTCCAAGAGATGAATAAAACATGAACTTCATGGAAATCAGATCTCTGTCAGATCCCGGGGCAGACCCACAGAACCTCACAGTAATGTAGAGTTACAGTTAACATCTTCTCCATCATCACTTTCATCATCACCATCATCACCTACATCTTCATCACCATCATCACCTTCATCATCATCACTTTCTTCATCATCCTCATCACCATCACCATCATCACCATTATCATCTTCATCACCATTATCATCTTCATCATCACCTACATCACTTCCTTCATCATCATCATCACCTTCATCATCATCATTATTATCACTTTCTTCATCATCATCTTCACCTTCATCATCATCATCTTCATCTTCATCATCACCATCATCATCATCACCTTAATCACTTCCTTCATCATCATCATCACCTTCATCATCATCATTATCAACACTTTCTTCATCATCATCATCATCACCTTCATCATCATCATCATCATCACCTTAATCACCATTATCATCATTTTCTTCATCATCATCATCACCTTCATCATCATCATTATCAACACTTTCTTCATCATCATCATCATCACCTTCATCATCATCATCATCATCATCATCACCTTAATCACCATTATCATCATTTTCTTCATCATCATCATCACCTTCATCATCGTCATTATCATCACTTTCATCATCATCATCATCATCACCTTCATCATCACTTTCTTCATCATCATCATCATCATCATCATCACCATCATCGTCATCACCTTCATCATCATCATCATCATCACTTTCTTCATCATCACCTTCATCATCATCATCATCGTCATCACCTTCATTATCATCATCATCATCATCACCTTCATCATCATCTTTACCTTCATCATCATCATCTTCATATAAACAACACTATATTCTTCACATTCAGAGATAATCACTGCACACACAGTAAACAGGAAAGGCCATATTGTAAAAGCATGTTTATATATGTGTGTGTGTGTTGGGGGGGGGCGGCTCTTGTGCATGTAAAATGCGTCTCTCAGGACTCACAGAGCGTGAGGAGGAGGAGAAGGGGGGTGAAGAGGAAGATTTCCCACACTGATATGAACTTGATGACTGGAAGTTAGTGGTACGAGCACACACACACACACACACACACACACACACACACACACACAAAGAAACAGAGAGAGAGAGAGAGAGAGAGAGAGAGAGACAGAGAGAGAGACAGAGAGAGAGAAAGAGAGAGAGAGAGAGACACAGAGAGAAAGAGAGAGCTTGTTTTTATGCTTGTTCAGTGCATTTGTCATAATTTAACACGGTATGTGTTACACGTGTAAGCAAGTGATCGCATTTGCCACACATACACTCTCTCTTTCTCTCTCTCTCTCTCTCTCTCTCACACACACACACACACACACACACACACAATATTGCAAGGGTTAATTGTGGGGACATTACATAGACTTCCATTCATTTTGTGGAGACATACCATTCATTTTATTTATTTATTTATTTTTTTACTACTAGCTTAACCCTAACATAACCCTAACCCTCTCCATCTTAAAACCTGTCTCCACATTAAACCGGGGAGACCTCTGTCAGTTTAAAATAGAAGTAAAGTTTAGTAAAGACATTCTTAATTATGCAGTAAATAAGAGCTGTTTACTCTTGTTTAACTGTAAAGTGTCCTGCAAAAATATAAAAACAAACAAAAACTCACACACAGATTCACTTTAAAATCCCTCTGTGTTAAAATGTGTGTGTGTGGGTGAATTAAAGTCACTCTGGGCTTGGTCACAGCAATGGCACTCTGACCTCTGACCTCTGGTATCCCTCGGCGATGGCCCGCTCTTGAAGTGGGAGAACGGAACGGAATCTGAAACGTTTCTGCAAAAAACACCTTGACCATGGAAACATTTTTGGCTAAAACGTTTCAAATTCCATTCCGTTCCAGTCTGGACGCTGCAGGATGTCTTCAGGACAGCTAGTGCGTGTGTGTGTGAATATTGTTAATACAATCGTTGCATGTAATTATTTGATAACATTACTCAAGCATGGCCCGGATCAACGGATATTAAAAGTTATTTCAATTATAATTCACACAACTTTATTGTAATCCATAGTATGTATGTATTTAGAAATATTGCAGATAATGACATGAAAAGGAAGGAGAATTATACTCCCACAGTTCCTAAATGTTCATATTTTCATTTAAAGTGGGGAAAAAAGGCAGCATAAAGTAATAAATACACACTTTATCACTGTATTCCAATGAAACTGGATCAGCAGTAACAGTGTGTTATGTTAGTGTCAGTGATGTGTGTGTGTGTGTGTGTGTGTGTGTGTGAGTGTGTGTGTGTGTGTGTGTAAGAAGACCTGTGTAAACGATTGATCCACTGTGTTATGGTGATTAAAGTCCTCCACATGTTTCAGCTGCAGCAGCTTTATCTGATAATATTGATCTCAGCGGAGTTTCACATCCCACTGATAACGTAATCAATAAATTACATCACACCCTCCATTCACTCTCCTCACACTGCAACTAAACCTTCAGCTCACTTAATACCACAATACACTACACACACACACACAGTCGAGAGAGAGAGCGAGAGAGAGAGAGAGAGAGAGAGAGAGAGAGAGAGAGAGAGAGAGAGAGAGAGAGAGAGAGAGAGAGAGAGAGAGAGAGAGAGAGAGATGAAGAGATGAAATATAGTTAAATATAAGCCAAAAAAAGCATTGTGGTCTCATGTGTATGTGAACAAATAAACAAAATAAATAAACAAGCACAGAGAAAATCTGTGAGATATAGAAAATACAATTGGGAGAGTTCAGTCCCATTGCAGGAGTTTAAAATCACATACCTATCCCTGCAGTCTCCCTTTACCAACATTTCTGAAAATTCAAGAGTTCATTCCAAAGACTTCACTGCTGTAGTAGGATGCCACCAAATAATTTATGAAAGCTCTTCTCTTTAGATATTCCAAAATCATCTTTGAGTGGCCTTACTGTGGAAGTGTTTAGGAACCACAGCAACTCAGCTACAAAGTTGCATGTAAATTTACAGAGAGGGGTTGTGGAGTGCTGAGCTACACAGTGTGTAACAATCGCCAAAGCTCTGCTAAGTGCACAGTCCCAACCCTCCTGTTATCACTGCAAAGGGGGAACCAATTCCATGTTAATGCCAGTGGATTTAGAGTGGGGTTTATAAAAGTGTAGGTTCCCACTACTGCTGTCCCAATCTCAAACATTAACACTACCCCGTATTTTAACCCTAAACCTAACCCCAATATTTACCCTCCACCAAAATGTGATATATTCCCAACACACACACACACACAATGTATTAATTAGTCTGATGGTGTAAAAGAGAACAGAAATGAGTGTGGGGTAGGGGTCTGAAGTGTAGACCCTGCTTTGGATCAAAGTGAAATTCCTGCACAGATTGCTGGAGGTGTTAAACCTCTCCGTCTCGAATTAACACTAATGAAGTAAAGCCTAAGGAGTGGAGTGGTGGTGATTAGCAAGCAGTGCAAGTGTGTTTATGAAACCACGCTGCTCAACGCCAGTTTAAACTCTGTCATTAAAAGTGTATTAGCTCCTGAGAGGGTGGGATTAGAGCTGAGGAGCGTAGGGTTACGGCTTAAACTCCCTGAACTCCATGTACCTCCAACACCTGCCACATTCACAACTAACACACATTACACACAATTACACACACCTAACCAGCTAAACTCTCCTAGCACTGGGCTCGTTAACCAGACCCACCCACAATCATCATTCCTCACTAAACCCACCCTCTCAACCTGTTTCTCCAGCAGGGAGAGGCAGGACACACAGAGGAAGTAAACTGTGGGGGGGGGGGGGGCTCCTGCACTTCCTCTGCACTGTGTTTGTGTGGATCAATCTGTATTGGTTGCATTTTAGAAACTGCTGGGTTTTATAAGAGGAGTCTTCAGCAACCTAAAAATTTAAACCCACCTCAAGGTCGCAGCTGGTGTTGTAAGGGATTAATGTGTGTATCAAGGATTCAATCTGTGAACCAAGACCACCCAGTTTTCTGTGCTCTTGTTAAGTCAAAAAACATGGGATAAAAGTAGCCATTCTAATTGTGCTTCGCTTCTGACGTCAAGTCAGGCTTGCCTCGCCCCCTCACCTGAGTCTGTCCAATCACATCGCTGGACCCACATTTATGTGAGAGCACAAAGACGAGGTTACACGCAACAAGACAGACAAAATAAGCGTGGAGAAATAAGAACACTGAGAAAAAACTGAGAAAAAAAGAATGGAGAAGAAAGAGAACAGAGTGAAAACAACTAAAAGCCAGAGCTTCTCCTCCTCGCTCCTCGCCTGTGCACTCATGGTCGGGGTGAACAGTGAGGGGGTCATTATCATTTAAAGGAACAGGTGCTGAAAGCGGCCACTCTGAACAGGGCTGTTTAGGCAAGGGGAGAATGCTGCTGTGGGGTTTGATCCTTGTGGTGTTTTGACTCATAGGGAGACCCTCAGCATGGCTAATGTAGATTAGAATACTAATTAAAGCCACTAAGCTTTGGAAAACCTCAGCCAGCTGTGAACAAGCTAAGGGCAGTAACCCAGGGGTCTGTGCTGGAAACTGGTCTTTACTGATGCCCCTCACTCAGTGACAGTGTCATTTCACGGAGCAGAATTCTTGACATTCAATTTTAGTGTTTCATAAACGTGATGATTATATTCCTCTCAGACGTGAAATGGGATCTGGAATGAGTCCCTTCTTCTCCAGCCTGGAATTCCTGCATGGAATTCATAAACAACCACAGGACCAGCCCTCCATCAGCTCTAATAACATCAGTGAATAATACAGGATGGGGGACTTTAATTATGATTTTACCCTCTGCTCTACAACACCCAGAAAGAGAGAATGTGAGAGAGTGCAGAGAGAGAGAGAGAGAGAGAGAGAGAGAGAGAGAGAGAGAGAGAGAGAGAGAGAGAGAGAGAGAGAGAGAATAATGAATGAATAATCTATGACTCTATAGAAGCCATAGTCCTTCACAGAAAGCTGGAAACTGCTGCCTCTCTCTGGAGTTTCTGACTCGTCTATGGACTTGAATCATGACTCACGATTCGCGACTCTGACTCACTTCTGCAGGATTTACAGTTTAACATGGATGTGCCCACAGAAATACACATGACCTGAAGTGACAAATCAACTCAGACTTCTCCTCAAATGATTCATGACTCAGCTCAGATCTAACTCAGACTCATAACTCTGACTCACCCTTAAATGATTCATTTCTCAACTCAAATTTAACATTGACTGACATGAATTACTTAAATGGCACATGATTCAACCATGAAAAAAATCGTGACTTAGACTCACAGATCTCCCTCACACTTAAATGACTCACTATATGACTCTGGCTCATCGCACTACAGGACTAATAATCACCATTAAATTACTTGCAATTCATCTCAGACACACATTTAATTTACCCATAATATGAGCATTAACTAAATCCTGACTATAAACTCTATTCTGATTCGGAGCTCCAACTCACAAAGTGACTCAGACTCACAATTCAGACTTGCCTTTATGACTCACTACTTGAGCCTTACTCAAAACTTTGACTCTTTAAGTAACTCAGATTCATGATACAGGCTTTGCTTTATATGACTCTACTTGACTCAGACTCAAAGCTCTGATTCACAAAGTGACTCAGACTCACAATTCTGACTTGCCCTCATATAATTCACTATTTGACTCAAAGCTCTGACTCACAAAGTGACTCAGACTCACAATTCAGACTTACCTTTCTATGACTCACTGTTTGACTCAGACTCATGGCTCAGACTAGCCCTTAAATAATCTGCAGCTTGGATTTACTCAACTGTAAATGATTCACAACTCGCCATGGACCATCAGCCCCCACTTAAACACCTTAGGGCGGAACTCAGAGTCACTCACTGTTAAAGGACTCGTGACTCAAATTGGACATTCTGATTCATGCGTTTGTTTAGAGATAACCTGTTATTCTTTATTGGTGTTGAATAAAAAAACAATTAATATTCATGAGCTCATTAGAGAAAGAGCTGTCCTCATTAGCTGTTTATTTAGTTTGCTTGGAGAAAGACTTGTGTCCTGTTTCCAGCTGGTCAGGATGATAGTGTGGTCAGTTCTTCTTGATGAATGATCACATTAACCACTGAGGACGTCTAGAGATTACTGTCCGGTGCTTTTAATGAACCAGCCGCTACTCTGCATTCTGAATTATACCACATACACTCTGCATTTAGCATCACCCTGTCACACACACACTTGCCCAGTCACACTCACACCTGTGCACACTTTCTAAAAGATAGTAATAAACTGCAACACTTGTGCGGCTTCAGCCCCTCGTGCCCAGCTGTGGTCATCATTCAGCTGCAGTAACATCTGTGTTTATATCACAACACCGCTCTGAGGCTCAGATAAACACCCTGTTTACATCACAACACCACAGTAGCGAAGTGGTCCTCTTATCTCTCGGCGACACACACTCCTCTACACACAGGAGATAAACGGACCCTGGAGACGACTGTGGAGTCTGTGGAGAACTTTCATGTTCCCACAGCTGATTCATCCCAAATACACTGCCCATCCAGAGGGTTCTGGGCCTGTCCTGGGGCAGCCCCCCAGTTTAATATACCTCCAGAGGGCGGTGTCCAGGGGGCATCCTTATCAGACCCCGGACACCCTCGACCGACTCCAGTGAAGGAGGAGTGGCTCCACACTAACTGTCATCATTGTATGTTCACTAAGTGAGCTCCCATCCACCGGTGGCGCTGTTTCACTGCCAACACTCCAACTATGAGTTAATTACTGGCAAAGAGCAACAAAGTTTTCTGTTGGTGAATACGACACACACACAACACACTGGACACAGTTTTCAGTTAAGTTTAGGGTAAGAGTTGTGTTTGGGATTGGTTTATTGTTACAGTTAAGGGTAGGGTTAGGGTAAGTTCAAAGGCTCCTTTATATGCAGGGTTGCCAGATATTTACATCTCATTCATACACAATTTAGAAATTCTGTGCAAACTCATTTGCCCACTTTTGTCCATGCTTGATTTAACTGAACACACTTTGTGGCTCCAAGTGAAATCTGTTATTTATTGGTATGTTCTTTTACAAAATTTAAAAAGAAATTAAAATTAATTGTAGTTCTAATCTTGTTGTAATCCTGTGGTTACCATGCTCTTTTATATGTATATTGAAAAAAATGAAAGCACTAAATAAATAAATGGACAAATCACCTTTTCATTATGTATCTCATTCACGTGCCATGCTGCACATCTCTTGCAGTACCTCAGCACCCCTCACATTAGGAGGCGCTGTTGTGATCCAACCTTGGCGAGGTAGAAGGTCACCACATCACATGACCTTTGCCCTATTTACCCTTTACTGTACCCATCTCCAGCTACACAAAATAAAGTGAACGAGTCAAAACACTCATCCATCGCTATGACTCTAACCATAACACATTAACGAGTATAAAAATATAAACTGAAAATGCTTATAACAGCTCTTTTAGAAAATACTGTGTACACTGCTGTAGTGTGTAGTGCGACTCTAAGGTTCATCTACATGGCTGCACTTACTATGTTTTTATGAAGGTGTGACCGCAGTGTCCTTCCCATCTCTGTAATCTATCCTAAGATTTCTTATCTCACACAAGTTAGTCAAAGCTATTACAGCCGTCTTCTGATGCACTTACATCCCTCCTCCTCCAAAATAATTCCACTCCAAAACAATTCCAAAGTAGGGCTATAGATGTCCACACTTCACACCATCGCGCTTATCTTTACACAACCTGTCTAATGAAGACAAAAATGGAGGGATCAACACGTTCAGAAAAGATGGAGGGAGGAGAGGACGAGAACGAAATTGAATGGACAGAGAAAATAAGCCCACTGAGAGCGTTTAAACACGCCGTATAATGAGCTGATTAGACTGAGTGTCCAGTCAGAGGGGCTATTAATAATGTATTCACTCACCCCACACACTTGTTTTCATGCATTGTAGGGACATTTTGTAGACTAGTGCTCTACCTCTTACTAAGCAACAGGTTTGGCGTCCCCACAATGTAATATATACCTGCTATATACAAACACACATACACACCCTTTCCCTCTTGGGAAGCAGCCAGACACTTAACTCCAGATTTCACTACTTCGTATTACATCTGTCCACAATACAGTGTTACTCTTATGGTCAGTGATTGTTTTCATGCATCGTGGGGCCATTACATAACTCCAGATCTAATCTTAACACATCTTTTCCAAACATAGGACACAACAATGTATGAAAACCATCACTGACCATAAGAGTACAGCGTGAATTCAGACATAGGTTTAAGTTTCCACCATGTGATATACACATGGTGTACATACACACATACACCCACACAGACATACATAGTGGGGACTTTGAATGGACTTTTCTTAAACATAATCATAACTGTTACTAACCAAACTCTAACACTGACCCTGACCCTAAACCCCAACCCTGAGCCCAGTGTAAACCCTAACACTAATCCTGACCCTAAACCCCAACCCTGAGCCCAGTCTAAACCCTAACACTAATCCTGACCCTAAACCCCAACCCTGAGCCCAGTCTAAACCCCAACCCTGAGCCCAGTCTAAACCCCAACCCTGACCCTGACTCTAAACCCCAACCCTGAGCCCAGTCTAAACCCTAACACTGACCAGCTTATGGTCCTAAGTCCCCTCGAAGTAAATGTGTCGAACTAGCATGAAATCTGGTACACACACACACACACACACACACACACACACACACATACACACTAAATCAGACCGAGTCTCACACAGAGTCCAAGACCGAGTCCCAGACCCAGTCCCAGATCGAGTCTCACATGGAGTCCTAGACAGAGTCTCAGCCAGAGTCCCAGACCAAATCTCACACCGAGTCCCAGACCGAGTCTCACACAAAGTCCCAGACCAAGTCTCACACCAAGTCCCAGACTGAGTCTCACACTGACTCCCAGACCGACTCCCAGACAGAGTCTCACATCGAGTGCCAGACTGACTCCCAGACCAAGTCTCACACCGAGTCCAAGACCAAGTCCCAGACTGAGTCCAAGATCAAGTCTCACACTGAGTCCTAGACCGAGTCTCAGGCCAAGTCCCAGAACGAATCTCACACCTACTCCCAGACCAACTCCCAGACCGAGTCTCACACCGAGTCCCAGACCGACTCCTAGACCAACTCCCAAACCTAACTCCCAGACCGAGTCTCACACCAACTCCCAGACCGAGTCTCACACTGACTCCTAGACCGACTCCCAGACCCGGTCTCACACCGAGTCCCAGACTGACTCCCAGACCGACTCCCAGACCGAGTCTCACACCGACTCCCAGACCGAGTCTCACACCGACTCCCAGACCGAGTCTAACACTGACTCCCAGACTGACTCCCAGACCGGGTCTCACACCGAGTCCCAGACCGACTCCTAGACCAACTCCCAGACCTAACTCCCAGACCGAGTCTCACACCAACTCCCAGACCGAGTCTCACACTGACTCCTAGACCGACTCCCAGACCCGGTCTCACACCGAGTCCCAGATTGACTCCCAGACCGACTCCCAGACCGAGTCTCACACCGACTCCCAGACTGAGTCCCGGACCGTCACTGTAGTGGTGCCCTCAGAGCCGGGGCCTTACAGGATCACAGCAGACTTTGTGCAGTTGTAGATTTGATCGAGCATCTGTTTCGATTGCAGACTTTCCCTTTCCTCCTGAAGCCTGTAATATTAACCAGCAGAGGAAACCCACACACACACACACACACACACACCACCCTCATTGGAGAGAGAGAGAGAGAGAGAGAGAGAGAGAGAGGGGGGGGGGGGGGGGTAAAGAGAGATAGAGAAATAGACAGAGAGAGAGAGAGAGAGAATGACAGAAAGAATGAAAGAGAAAGGAGGGGGTGTGGAGGGGGGGGTGCTGAGGACTTCCAGAGAACTCAAGTATCTATAAATCTATGAAAGTGTGTGTGTGTGTGTGTGTGTGTGTGTGTGTGAAAACATCTGTATAAGGAAGAACACCGGGACAATGTCCAGCAGATGAGACAATGTCTCATCTGCTGGACATTGTCCCGGTGTTCTTCCTTATACAGATGTTTTCACACACACACACACACACACACACACACACACACACACACACACACACACACACAGAGAGAGATTTATAGACAGTGGAGTTTCTTAAGAACAGTGTGAAATATTCATTGGGAAAGACATTGTTTATTAAGAGAACAGGGGGATCATGGAGGGGCAGCAGAACGGTAAAAAACAACCCTCCTCCACCCCACACACACACACACACACATGGAGACCATGCTGGATGGAAGAATATATTTGTTTTCATACAAAACAGCACAGAGTAAACAAACACATACGACAGCAGACAAACAGGTCTGTAAACAATAAACAAATAATCACATTAATTTACTCATCATGGCTTTACACACGCTTCTATTCCCACTGGAGGACTTTACAACCAGACATCTACAGTGGGTGTGGCTTTTTTTACTGTGAGGGGGAGGGCCTCGCTAAGCCCCGCCCCATCCATACACCCTTGAAATGCATTATCGCCCGTATGAATAAAACCACTGACGCTAAGGCCAGCATTCTCAGATGGGCAGTGTGTGAAGGTCAGTGCACAGCATACAGGCTGCTGCCCATACACACGCGTGCGCACACACACACACACACACACACACACACAATCTGTCATAAGCTCAGAGCTTAGAGTATATTTCTCTATATGTTATATTCAGTTCTAGTCTAAGCTCTCAGTTCTTCATCACAGTCCATATCTGGACAGTAGAGTCCCTGTGGTCAGAGACTGACCAGTGATGGAGCAGAGGGAGGCTGAGCAAGGCATAACACACACTCTAGATGGTGTTTCTAATAAAGTGACCAGTGCGTGGAAAATTAGTGGTGGGGTGATATAAGAGACTGTGTGTGTGTGTGTGTGTGTGTGTGTGTGTGTGTGTGTGTGTGTGTGTGTGTGTGTGTACCATAACTGCAGACTGGACGCAATGGGACTCCTCTTGTTAATTTTTTTGCACTTTAGGCTGTTTTTGGAGACTTGTGCCTGAATGACCACACACACACACACACACACACACAATGTCAGGGAATTGCTTAAACACGCAGATTAACGCTGGGTCATATATCATTGAAATATGATCTTTCATCTGCGTCTGTGCAGACACAAAACACTGCAGATTAGCACTGCTGATACTGAGAGAAGAACAGCAGGGGCTGGGTAAAGATATTTAGACCACATTATATGACACACACACACACACACACACACACACACACACACAGGTGTTAAAAGCTCCACTCGCTTCTTGTGTGTAATGCAATCTCATTGGCCAAGGGACAGATGCCATAAGTAAATGGGTGATAATTGTGAAGCAACACCAACCCCAGCCTCCACCAAGAACACCTGCACCTCCACAGCTTCACACCCACTCCTGGGTTAATGAGTGTGTTCAGACCCACCACTGACCAACAGAACAGGAGGCTCTGAATGAGACTGAGCCCACCATGCTCAAAGAAATGTGTTGGATAGAGACGTCAGACAGACGAAGTCCCCCCAGCACTGGGCCATTCAACTCCAACCCCTGCTTTCACACAACCCAGCATCATCTGACTCACTGATGACCTTGTGGCTAGCATCAAACCCACCACAGTAGTGTTCCTGGAGGTAAAAAATGGGGATACAGTGCAGGGTCAGGCTGGTTTTCGTTTACGGAGCTCTACTCAGAGAGCACTGTATGTCCCTCATCTCCATTATCCCCTCTATGACTTGCGTCAAAGGGCTTTTCTCCCAAATTCCACCCCGGTAAGTGAATTATCCCGGGGAATTTAACGTCATCAGTGTGGAGCCAGATCCGATCGCTGGAGCGCCTCACTTCCCTAAAGACCTGCAGCGTGTAATGTGCCAAAGTAGAGTCTGTTAGACTTCAATTCACTGCACTAAAGCACTCAGCAGCACACTCTGAGAGCCCTTACCCAGGCCTTTCATCAGTGGTCAGCTCCTGACCACACACACGCGGTTGGCTGGGGTCCACCACACCGCTAACATCTGGACAACAGCAGCCCTGGGGCCAGAAACTGAGCAGTGATAGATGAGAAGAGGAGAAAGGGTAGGTAGGTGTTTCTAATAAATCAGCAAAGAGTGGGGCATATACAGAGGCTGTAAAAAAAGGGCCTGGAAGCACAAAGTAGACATTTCCAATAAAGTGTCCAGTGTTTGGCTGTAGATGTAGGTGTTTCCAACAAAGTGGCAAGTGTTTAGCTGTAGATGTAGGTGTTTCCAATAAAGAGGCCCGTGTTTGGCTGTAGATGTAGGTGTTTCCAATAAAGTTGCCAGTGATTGACTGTAGATGTAGGTGTTTCCAATAAAGTGTCCAGTGTTTGGCTGTAGATGTAGGTGTTTCCAAAAAAGTTGCCAGTGATTGACTGTAGATGTAGGTGTTTCCAATAAAGTGGCCAGTGATGGGCTGTAGATGTAGGTGTTTCCAATAAAGTGGCCAGTGATGGGCTGTAGATGTAGGTGTTTCCAAAAAAGTGGCCAGTGTTTGGCTGCAGATGTAGGTGTTTCCAATAAAGTGGCCAGTGATTGGCTGTAGATGTAGGTGTTTCCAATAAAGTGGCCAGTGTTTGGTTGTAGATGTAAGTGTTTCCAATAAAGTGGCCAGTGATTGATTGTAGATGTAGGTGTTGCCAATAAAGTGTCCAGTGTTTGGCTGTAGATGTAGGTGTTTCCAAAAAAGTGGCCAGTGTTTGGCTGTAGATGTAGGTGTTTCTAATAAAGTGGCCAGACTGAGACTGAATATAGTGACCAGTGATGGGCTGTAGATGTAGGTGTTTCCAATAAAGTGGCCAGTGTTTGTCTGTAGATGTAGGTGTTTCTAATAAAGTGGCCAGTGATTGACTGTAGATGTAGGTGTTTCCAATAAAGTGGCCAGTGTTTGGCTGTAGATGTAGGTGTTTCCAAAAAAGTGGCCAGTGTTTGGCTGTAGATGTAGGTGTTTCTAATAAAGTGGCCAGTGATTGGCTGTAGATGTAGGTGTTTCCAATAAAGTGGCCAGTGTTTGGCTGTAGATGTAGGTTTTTCCAATAAAGTGGCCAGTGATGGGCTGTAGATGTAGGTGTTGCCAATAAAGTGTCCAGTGTTTGGCTGTAGATTCAGGTGTTTCCAATAAAGTGGCCAGTGTTTGGCTGTAGATGTAGGTTTTTCCAATAAAGTGGCCAGTGATGGGCTGTAGATGTAGGTGTTTCCAATAAAGTGGCCAGTGTTTGGCTGTAGATGTAGGTGTTTCCAAAAAAGTGGCCAGTGTTTGGCTGTAGATGTAGGTGTTTCCAAAAAAGTGGCCAGTGTTTGGCTGTAGGTGTAGGTGTTTCTAATAAAGTGGCCAGTGATTGGATGTAGATGTAGGTGTTTCCAATAAAGTGGCCAGTGTTTGGCTGTAGATGTAGGTGTTTCAGATATAGTGAACAATGATGGGCTGTAGAAGTAGATGTTTCCAATAAATTGGCCAGTGATGGACTGTAGATGTATGTGTTTCCAATAAAGTGGCCAGTGATTTACTGTAGATGTATGTGTTTCCAATAAAGTGTCCAGTATTTGGCTGTAGATGTAGGTGTTTCGAATAAAGTGGCCAGTGATTGACTGTAGATGTAGGTGTTTCCAAAAAAGTGGCCAGTATTTGGCTGTAGATTTAGATGTTTCGAATAAAGTGGCCAGTGATTGGCTGTAGATGTAGGTGTTTCCAATAAAGTGGCCAGTGATGGGCTGTAGATGTAGGTGTTTCCAATAAAGTGGCCAGTGTTTGGCTGTAGGTGTAGGTGTTTCCAATAAAGTGTCCAGTGTTTGGCTGTAGATGTAGGTGTTTCCAATAAAGTGGCCAGTGATGGGCTGTAGATGTAGGTGTTTCCAATAAAGTGTCCAGTGTTTGGCTGTAGATGTAGGTGTTTCCAATAAAGTGCCCAGTGTTTGGCTGTAGATGTAGGTGTTTCCAATAAAGTGGCCAGTGATTGGCTGTAGATGTAGGTGTTTCCAATAAAGTGGCCAGTGTTTGGCTGTAGATGTAGGTGTTTCCAATAAAGTGGCCAGTGTTTGGCTGTAGATGTAGAAGTTTCCAATAAAGTGGCCAGTGTTTGGCTGTAGATGTAGAAGTTTCCAATAAAGTGGCCAGTGATGGGCTGTAGATGTAGGTGTTTCCAATAAAGTGGCCAGTGATGGGCTGTAGATGTAGGTGTTTCCAAAAAAGTGGCCAGTGATGGGCTGTAGATGTAGGTGTTTCCAATAAAGTGGCCAGTGATGGGCTGTAGATGTAGGTGTTTCCAATAAAGTGGCCAGTGGTAGGTTGTACATTAGGTGTTTTCAATAAAGTGGCCAGAGAGAGAGAGAGAGAGAGAGAGAGAATGCATTCAGTGAATATGAAATAAAAGAGAACAGAAAGACAGATGAAGGCCAAGGCCAAGGGTGGGATGACAGAATAATGGAATAGAGAGAGAGAGAGAGAGAGAGAGAGAGAGAGAGAGAGAGAGATAGAGTAAGAAACAATGGTATAAAAAGAGAAATGGAAGAGGAGCAAGGCCAAAGTTGGGAAGAAAGGGCAGGAGGAGGATGGAATAAAGGGTGAAGTGAAAGATAAAGAAAATGAAGGAGAAAGACGAGATTAATGGAGAGGTGAGAGAGACACAATGGAGAAAATGGAGGGATGCAGTGATAAAGAGGAGTGAATGAAGAATGAATTGGACATGGTTTAATGATAATGGAGCAATAGAACAGAGTGATAGCAGTTATTAGAGAGAGAGAGAGAGAGAGAGAGAGAGAGAGAGAGAGGGGTCCCTGTAACAATCCAGAAAAGTTGGGACAAAGAGAAGATAAAAATGAAAGTTGATATTCACTTTTTCAGTCTTTGTGGCCGTGTCTCACTGTTTTGGGTCAAATCAGCTCCAAAAGGACATTTCTCAGAGCAACACTCCAACGAAGCTCCGTCATTTCTCCGTTTACCATCCACAGCACTGCGGTTGAACTCCAGACAAACCTCAGTCTGAGTCGGGCAGGGCACTGCTGTTCAGTCTGACCTTTCAGCCCTCAGACAGCAGTGCAGGAGGACGATCATTGGAAACAGAACCTGAGACTGAAACTCACACACCTCTGTGCAGAGTTCTCTGGAGTCCACACTGAGCTGGACTGAGACGGTCAGAATGAGGCCGTGAACCTGCTGTGCTCAGACGGGTCCGTGTTTCAGCTTTGAGTTTTGTGAAAAATGGGTGGCGAGTTCTCGGTGATGAAGAATGAAAGGGACCATCCTGACTGTTATCAGCAACAGGTGCCGAAGTCAACGTCTCTGAGGGTACTGAGTGTGTGTGGGTGTGGAGAGGGGTGCGGATGTTCATAAGTGACCATGGCATGGATGATTTACACATATTTGAAGGTGAATGTATACATTTTAATTGTGAATTTAAATTTTTAAGTAGTTATTTTTTCAGTTTTTCTTGAAATATTGTGAATTTCATCCCGAAAATCATTACATTACAAATGTGTCCTTGAAATTTTGTTATGAATTTAACCTCTAAATTCTTTATTTTACAAATATTTTCATGAAAAATTAAAAAAATTCATATTTATTTTGAAAATAACTGGTTTATTTATTTGCTTCAAACGACTGATCCGTGAAGTGAAGAGTAGTGTATTCTGTTTTCCAGTTAATTAACCAAATTCAATCAGACTTGCCAATTAGAGAGAGAGAGAGAGAGAGAGAGAGAGAGAGAGAGAGAGAGAGAGAGAGAGAGAGAGTGTGTGTGTGTGTGTGTGTGTGTGTACCAGATCAGAAGAAAGAACCATGTGTTGTGTCAACAGACCCAGCAGACTGGAACAAAAATGATGTTTCTGAACTCATTTCTGATTGTGTTTGTGTGTGTGTGTGTGTGTGTGTGGGACAGAGTGAGGGCAGTAAAGAGAGCAGCTCCAACTTGTCATCAGTAAAGTTCTCATTTCTTTAGCCTCACACTGACCCCGAGGTTCTAACGGCGGTGAGGCTCCACACTCAACCAACGACTTCCCCACAGCAACTACAGTGCGGTCAGGGGAGGCTCATGGGAAATCTCCTTCACTCATCAATCTAGCTGTCAATCATTCTATCAGTTTTGTGGATCTGTAATAACTGTGTAATTGCTCAGTAAGACTGCATTCACAGTTACAGATGGATTACGGTTGTAATGTATGTATTATTACATGTAACTCTGTGGACGTTAGTGTAATCAAAGTTGACCACATTCACCTGTGTCTGAAACGTCCTAAATGCCATCTACAGACGTGACGCAGAGCTCTGGGGGAGGGAGGGAAACGGACGCTAGCCAACATCATTCTGAACACCGGCAGTGATTCGAAATGTTCGGTTGCAGGTCGCTTCTCATCAAACCCCTGCCTCTAACACCGTGTCCCGACTACTGACCAATCAGAAAACAGCTTGAGGCCTCAGCTAAAATGGAGAAGAGTCCTAGACACATGTCATCAGAGTGCACACGTCACAAACGGAAATGGAGGTCCGTCAAACTCCACAAACCTGTTCAGTCAGCTGTAATGATTGTTTATTTTATGCTTTTTTGTTTCAGATACAGCCTTCCTTGGACAAATGGATCAGTAATGACGCTCCTGTTGCATCTTATTACAATGTTATTATGTTACATAATATTAAATATAAAACAAATAAACAATAGACTTGTGTATTTTATAAGCTCAAGGTCTCTGCTGGACAAATTAAGTTAGTGCAGGTGAAGGAATGCCAAACTAAGAGTGAGTGTGTGTGTGTGTGTGTGTGTGCAGGTCACAGGATAACAAGCCCAGGTAAGATAAACACAGTGGCTACATGTTAGCTATAACCATGGCAACAACACGCAAATGAGATCCCGAGAAGCAGGGCGAGGTCAAGTTGGATCAACTGGTTTTGACATCAGATGAAACAAATGCTTTGATCCAGGTGTTTATATAAAAATACACACACACACACACACGCACACACACGATACCTTGATTCTATTCCTAACCTTCAACAAAAGTACAATCAACACTGAATCAACATGAATCAAACCCAGCTCAAACTCACCCAAACGACTCTCTGAATCACTTAGTGCTGACTAATGGAACGGTCACTGCAAAGAGCTTAAAGGTCACAAGGTGTGTGCTAGTAGGGTATAAGGCTGTGGAGCTGGAGTGTCAGACTTCAAATCGTCTTCATGGTTGCCATCAAACACTCACCGCAATGTTTCCACATAATGTAAAGCCTTGACCAACGAGCAGAGGCCGTTACAGGCCACATGTGGATAGCCTTCATTTCAGAACCTACTCAAAACTCTTGTCCAGGGCGGCTGGGGGTCAAGCCAGTCCTCTGTTTGTTCACGTCCTTTAAGCTTCAGGTCATGGGCCTGGGGTTTACAGCGGTCAAGAGAGTCTCGCTCAGCACTGGCCACTGAACCCCGACCTGTGAGGGAGGAGACAGGAGTGGACCGAGGGCAGGGTCACTGAGATAGTGGAGGAGGAGTTCAACAGAAGAGGAGGAGAAGATAATGTGGCAAGTCACCGATCGACACTCATTTTCAATAAAGAAGCCAGGGATCAATGAGCGCTTGTGTCCAAAACAGAAAACAAGATTTAAGGGGGTTGTAAAGACCGCCTTAAAGGAGGAAGAGGACTCAGGGTGAAATGCGGATGCCACAGCTCTCCATTAACCCCTAGTGGTCCAGATACTGTTATATTGTTTAACAGTTAATTACACTAACTAATATATAATGTGATATATTCACAAGCTTGTAATAACTATGTATTAACTTTATAATTAATACGTAATTACACAATTTTAGATATTTTAAATTTAATAGAAAATAAATATAGCTATGTTTTGCTTAAATGTTTTTTATTTAAATTATAAGAAATAAAGGTGATGATTTATGGCTGATATTTATTTATTTAAATTTTCTTTTAATTTCAATAAATAAAAAAATTCCAGGAGAACACAGTTGCACTGCTCCACTGCTTGGTATCATGTGCTCATGTGCAGCTGCTCCAGTGTGGACATGCTATTGGTCAGTGTTTGCCAATAATGAGCACGTCTGAAAGTAACAGAAAGGGCCAATTACACGTGGGTACAAACATTTGGACACGGTGTGCACTGCTGATGTGGAAATAATGTGCACTCTAGATGTTGTGTTGTTGTGTGACTGGGACTCACTGAGTAAAGCCAATCAGAATTGTTCAAATAACCACACCCACCAATCAAACGTTGCAGCTGATAAGCCAATCAGGATTGAGCTGATAGATGATGGAAAATGAAAGGCCTTTTGGGGTCGTTTACAGCTGGATAGTGTGGAGAATCCGGATGTCAGATAATCACCATTTAAAATCAATAATTCACCCACACACACACATTCCAACAGCATGAGTTGGTGGCCACCTGGGAATTTGAGTGAAATATTTACACCTCACGCTCGAGTGTGTGTGTGTGTGTGTGTGTGTGTGTGTGTGTGTGTACGACTCTAGAGTCCACCAGCACACACACTGTGAAACAAGAACACCCAGTAAGTTTTCTGTGCTCTGCCTAAGTCAAGAAACACAGGATGAAACGAGTTGTAATAATTCTGCTCCGCTTCTGACGTCAGATGTTCAGAGACTTTAGAATTGTCCCGCCCCCTCCTCTGAGTCTGTCCAATCACAGTGCTGGACCAGTGGTTATATGAGAGCGCAAAGATGAAGTTAAAACAATGTCGTGCAGAGAAATAAGAACACTGAGAACGAGGACAGAGAATAAATAGAACTGAGCAAAAACGGCTAAAAACTAGAGCTTCTGCTCCTTGCTCCTCACTGCTGTGCACTCGGGGTCGGGGTGAACAAGCGGCTCGTTATCACTTAAAGGAACAGGAGCTGAAAGCAGGCGTTCTGAACAGGGCTGTTTAGACAGGTGTAGAAAGAGAGAGACGGAGAAACAGAGTGAGAGAGTCAGACAGAGAGAGAGAGAGAGAGAGAGAGATAATTTTATACTTGCATGTTTTTTTTTTAATTTAGGTAATATGCATTTTGATTTTGAATCACAATCAGACCTCCTCTCTCTCTCTCTCTCTTTCTGTCTCTCTTTCTCTCTCTCTCTCTCTCTCTCTGTCTCTCTCTCTCTCTCTCACCCACACACACAAAATGAGATGAGTTAATGATGTTGAATAATTCATGCAGTGTGTGTAACCTGACACTATTACAGCAGATCTACTGTACTGTGTCATCTATAAGGGTCAGTGTGTTAACCCTCGGGACAAAATGACCACACACACACGCACACACACACACACACTCCAACCCCATTCAGTCAAAACAATTGTCTGCAGAAGAGCGCGGGAGAACCGCCCACTGACTCATGCAACGTCCAACAGAGCCAATCAGACACAAGCTCCTGATTTAAGAACCACACACTGACTCCTCCCATATAACGTCCAACAGAGCCAAATAGAAACAAGCTCCTGATTTAGGAACCGCCCACTGACTCCTTCCATATAACATCCAATAGACCCAATCAATAGACCCAAAACCTTCCATAATGTCCAGCGGTTTCTAGACTGCAACCCATACAGATTGATCCACACAAAGCCGTTTGTGTTCATGGAAACGGCAGCGCCCCCTGCAGTTAATTTCCACTGTGAGCTCCACTGTGAGTTCCATTTCTATTGGTCCCTTTATCCTGAATTGGAACACAATGGAGATACATGATTTCCTGTCATTGATTGAATGGAGCAGACCCTCTGTGTAAAAGCAAGGTCTGGTGGGAACTGCCCCTTTTCACTGATATTTCTGACTCATTCACCTTGAACAGGTCTCACTCTTGTCTTATAATGGCCCTTATCTCCCTCGTCCTCCTGCACCCCCCCACCCCCGCCACGCCATTACACGACTCATAGCACAACCTCCGAAGCGTGGCCGTACATACATCTCTTTTTATGAGTCTTGAAACAGAACCACGATCTTCCAGCTCTGGCCCTGAGTCCCGTCTGACAGACGAGTTTACGTGTTCCAGTAGCTTAAGAACGAGCCACTGGGCTTAACATCACATGACCAGGAGCTGAGGGGGGCTTTAAACTGTGTCTTTGAGGCTGGGGTCCTTTGTGTACAGAGTAGTCTCCAGGTGAATTCCTGCATATTTCATTAAAAGGTTTTGTACAATGTGTAATAAATATATTCTGCACATAAAATGTGTATGAAATACATTCCTGGATGACACTAGAAGTTCTGCCAGTGTGAAAAATCCACATTAAAACCTCCCCCTACTGCACTCTTCTGCTTTTCCGTCTGGTAAATTTGGTCCTGGTTCCTGGAAACGGGTTCTTAAATAGTCCCTGTGCTGATTGTCCAGAGAGAGTCATCACACTACTACACACACACATACACACACCAACAGGAATGTCTCGCACCTAGATTTTCCAAACTTGGACATTCAAAGAGAATCAAGGCTCATAGCCGCATAGGATCAGCACTGCCACACAGCAACCCCCCCCCCCCCCTCCCCCGTCTCTCTCTCTCTCTCTGTCTCAGGTAAATAGCTTTTACAGCTTTACTTTCAATGGATTATTGAAGACAATTGTTGCTGTTGGACAGGTCTGTGACCTGCACATATTCCTACAGATTAGTAACACACACACATACACACACGTTTTTATGAATTGTGTGCCATTACATAGACTTCCATTCATTAAGTGAAGACTAATAATTCACAACTACAACCAGCCTAACATTAATCCCAACACTTAACCCTAAACCTAACCCAACCAGAATGGCGTGCTGTCCGCATAAGGAAGACAAGTCCCCACAATGTGATATATGTCTGTACCAAACACACACACACACACGGGATTATTGACCACTCACTGTTGTCAGACCCTCCATTGAACTGAACTCCATGCCAACGCTCTGCAGAACACAGGTCAATAACTTACACATGCACGCGCTTACAGATCACTTACTGTGGTCAAACAACACCCCCAACACACACAGCACTGTCTACACACACACGCACCATGTGCAAAGTTTGGGTACCCCCTGGTCAGGTGACGCGTTGCCTGATTTTCTGAATGAAAATAAATGACCACGTCCTCCACGGAGACCACGCTCCCGTTCAACTGCAGCCTACACTCGCCGTTTCCCTAACGACAACGCGGCTCGCGCAAACCCTAATGACAAGCTTTCTGTTTGCGCGTAACTTTGAAACTCTGCGCGGACCTGAGTTCCGCGGTTCTCCGACAGAGCCCTGACTTTCACGCGCTCGGCAAAATATCAGCGGGACCGGGAGTGCCCAAACTTTTGCCCGCGCACGCCCACAACCTCCAGTAACCGAGTACCTGAAGAGCGCGCGCGCTGCGGGTCCTCCTCGGGCTCATCGTCCTCTAAAGTGCGCAGGAAGGCGCTGGAGAGCGGCAGACGTCCCCCGAGTGTCCGCAGCAAACTCGTAATCCAGCACTCGCCGGGACTCACAGGGTTAAAACGCCCCTCGCGCGGTTAACTGTGGCGCAGCTGAGAGTGATCAGGGAGCTCTGAGCACGAGAGCGGCTCTTTACACCCCCTCCCCCCCACCTTCATACACACACACACACACACACACACCCCTTTAGGTTTGCTGACGTCAGGCAGACTGACTGGCTTCAGTTTTACAGATCAGTATCAGCTCCAAAATTGCCATTAATCATCCAGAATACACACACATATACACCACACACACACACCCAATAATACACACACCTGGAAATCACTCTTGACCTATTTTTAACTCTCTAGGTCATGGCCCCACATCAGGCATAACTGAAACTAAATTCCTGAAATAAGCACTGCCCCTAAAATATCTCCTGACTGTTGATGATGTGTATAATTGAGAAAATGTTGGATTAACAGACACTGTCGGATTAACATATACGGAGTCAGATTAACAGACACAATGTCGGATTAACATATACAGTGTTGGATTAACAGGCACAGTGTCAGATTAACAGACAGTGTTGAATTAACATATACAGTGTCGGATTAACAGACAGTGTCCGATTAACATATACGGTGTCAGATTAACAGACACAGTGTCGGATTAACATATACAGTGTTGGATTAACAGGCACAGTGTGGGATTAACAGACAGTGTTGAATTAACATATACAGTGTCGGATTAACAGACATAGTGTTGGATTAACATATACTGTGTCAGATTAACAGACACAATTTCAGATTAACATATACAGTGTCAAATTAACAGACATGGTGTTAGATTAACAAATACAGTGTTAGATTTACTGACACAGTGTCGGATTATCAGACACAGTGTCAGATTAACAAACACTGTTAGATTTACTGACACAGTGTCAGATTAACAGACACAGTGTTGGATTAACATATACAGCATCGAATTAACATATACAGTGTCGGATTAACAGACACAGTGTTGGATTCACAGACACAGTGTCGGATTAACATATACAGTGTCAGATTAACATACACAGTGTTGGATTAACATATACAGTGTGGGATTAACAGACACAGTTATATTTACTGACACAGTGTCAGATTAACAGACACAGTGTTGGATTATCATATACAGTGTTGGATTAACAGACACAGTGTTGGATTTACAGATGCAGTGTCGGATTACAGATTACAGTAACATTTACAGTCTGATATCTGGAAATCAAACTTTCATTGTCGGATTAACTCTAAAAGTGTGAGATTAACATTAACCTGTATTGGAATGAAGCCTACAGTGTCGAATGGTGTTTTCAGCCATTCATTATAATGTTATGTTTTAGTTCACAAAGGTGTTTTATTGAGGCATATATCCATCTGTGAACATCAGGAACCCCTGGCACGTCAGTAGTTAATCTGATGCAGTGGGGAGGGGGCTCAGATTAATGGTGACTGTAGCTCTGTAGATTTTAACAGAGATGCTGCAACACTTATTCACTTAAATCTGATTTGATTTTCCCTCCTGATATAAAAATAGAGACCAGTCTCTATTTAAGGCGCCTGTCTACGTGCATTTGGTGTGTGTGTGTGTGTGTGTGGTTTATTTGGCTTAGAAAAATAAAGAAAAGAAAAGTGAGAGTAGACAAACATCTGTCATCTGACACCACACATGCACACACACACACACACACACACATTTACTTCACCCTTCACATGACCTGGAACACACTTTCCTGTATTTATTGCTGTGTCATTTTTGAGGATGTAGGCAGTGGAAAATTAAGAATGTAGGCAGTGGGAAAGTACAGTCTATTAATTATAATTTTAATAAGAATAACACCTACATGAAATACCCTAGCAACCACCATAGCAACCATTAAGACACCAGTTTACACCAACCATTAAGACTGCCAATTTAGCCCTCATATCACATACTCTAGAAAACACCATAGCGAACTCCCAGCTTGGATACTTTATCAGCTCTTTCAAATACTCCTAAAACCACCAAGAAACACTTTAGCAGCAGTGAAGCACCTATTTAGCGATCACCTGAAATACCTATGCAACCGCCATAGCAACCACCTGGAGCAACATTGCTTCCAATTTAAAAACTTTAACAAGAACTTTATGAACCAGCTGGGATAACAACTGCTCACCTAGCAATGCTATAGCATTCACTTAGCAGCCACCTGGGTTACCTCTGAACCGCCTGAAATACCAATACAACCACCTGAAAAACCAGACCGACCTTAGTGAGCATAGCAACTGCTTAGCAACAGCCTGGAAAACCCTATCCATGTCTGGGACCAAACTTTTTGCATTTTCTTCAGCACATGCACACAATCCAGGAGCCTGCCTCCATAGGAGAGTGTACATTAAGAACTCCAACTGGACCTGGAAGAGTTCATAAAGTTCCACATGCCATCAACATGGACGTCAAAACACACACACACACACACACACACTGCTGGAATATTAGTTCTGCTCCAGTGGCTCCCTCTAAACAGCAGAGCCCTGATGTGTGTGAGTTCACTGCGACACTGTCCTGTCCTCTTTTATTGACCCACTGCACGCTGAATTTGTTTATTTCCTAGAGTCCGATCTTCACAAAGCTTCTCACGCCAGTGTGAATGAGGATAACGAGGGGGCTGTGAGGGTGGGCTTTGGCTTTTTTAGTATTTAGACTCTGACTTTGAATGGAACTCACTAAAGACACACACAGGCATTTAAGCCTACGGTCCACAGAGAGCCCTGATTTACACACAAACACACACACACACACGCACGTGCATGCATGCGCACGCACACACACACACACACACAGAGTGTGGGCTGAGTCAGATGAGCACTCAAATCTGAGATTTTATCTGATCCTAAGACACACACAATCAGAAATGGCATCAGGAAAAGATAAAGAGAGAGAGAGGGAGGAGAGAGAGAGAGAGAGAGAGAGAGAGAGAGAGAGAGAGAGAGAGAGAGAGAGAGAGAAAAGGAAATGGAGAAATAAAGAGCTGTAGGATTTTAAAGATTTCATTGCTATCAGACAGTATTACACTTCATTATAAACTGTGTGTGTGTGTGTGTGTGTGTGTGTGTGTGTGTGTGAGAGAGAGAGAGAGAGAGAGAGAGAGAGAGAGTGTGTTCCTCCTCTGAATGGAGGAAGTGTGAATGAAGTATCCGAGGCGCTGATGAGGTCATGAACATTTGTCCACAGCTGGACCAGAAATAAGAGCACTGCAGTACAATAGCAATGTTCCTAATAAAGTGTTGTGTGATCATTAGGCTTCATCACATTGATGTAGAAGCAGCGGCACATGAGCGCATGGTCACCGAGTCCGATGCTCAGTGTGGGCCACAATGGGTGAAATAGTGTTCTCCAGAGTATCTCTGGGATGATCCAGTTAATCTGGTCGAATGCTATCAGATCTTCACAGCAATGTTCCAGCATCCAGAGAGCACCCAGAAGAGCAGAGGCTGTCCCTGCAGACAACTTGCTCATGCCCTTTGCTGGTGTTCCCTGTGCCTTGTATCTAGAACGTGGCCATGAACAGCTCCTCTGCATTGTTCTGTGGAGGACAAACACTGCTCTATGGAGAGGTTCTCAGCAACAATTGGTAGATTTCTGTTTGTCCTTGAGAATGGAAAAGCTGTGAGAGGAGTGGGGTCCAGGGGGAGGAGGGGCTGAGCTGTGTCAGAGGGTCCCGGTTTTTGAGATCTGACGCAAATCAGCATCCTTTAACACCAGCATCAGATAGAGACGATTCAGAGAAAAATACTTAAGACAGAAAGAGTCTGATTTAAAACAGAGTCAGGGCTCAGGGACAGGTCTGTGTTTGGTCATTATTAATGGAACGAGGGAAATTAGAATACAGAAAGAAAGAAAGAAAGAAAGAAAGAAAAAGAAAATACAGGAAGAAATGAAGGAAATAAAGTAGGTAAAGCAAGGAAAGAACAGAAAGGATTAAAAAAGACAGAATGAGTGAAAGAAAGGAAGAATTGGAAAGAAAATAAAAAACAAACAAAAATAAAAAGAAAGAAAAAACTAAGAAAAGAAAGAAAGAAAGAGAGAATGAGAAAAAAGGAAAGAACTAAACAAAGAGAAGAAAGAAAGGAAGAAAGGAAAGACAAGGAGAAAATGAAGGAAAAAAAGTAACTAAAGCAAGAAAAAGAAAGGGAAGGAAGGAGAGAAAAGAAGGAAAGGAATGAAAGAAATCAAAAGGATAAAAGGAAGAAAAGGACTAAAAAATGAAACAAACAAAGAAAAAATGAATACAGGAAAGAAAATAGAAAGAAAGAAAAAGAAATAAGAAATGAAATGAAGAAATGAAGAATAAAAAAATTAGAGGGAAAGAGTGAAGAAAGAAATTCTGGAAGAAAGGAAGAAAAGAAGGAAAAACAATGGTAATGAATAGGTGGATAGTGTTCTCCTTTGAGCGTGTTGAGCTTCAGCAGGGTGGAAGTGGCTAATCTGGGGCATGATGATTGGCTCCTGGCTGGTCAGTGGAGTCTGTGGTCAGCGTTGTTCTGTTCAGAAGTCTGGGTACAGGTGATCTCCTGTGTCTGAGCCTGTGTTTCTGAGGGCGGAGACTTTGAGGCAGACTCCTGTCACTCTTCAGCATCTAACGAGCTCAGAGAGTCAGCTACGAACACGGCTCTGCCTTCACCCCCAGCTCGCTCCGACACAGCGCTGTCAAACCCCGAGACACAAACATGGAAGACACCGGCGTGAAGTGTCTGGATGAAGGACGCTGTCTCCCACTCAGACGGTGTTTTCACGTTTTTCCTGCTCTGATGTTTCCATGGCGCTGAACTCACTGGGTTTAAATGGAGATTAGCTCTCGAGCGCTAATGGCTATATTTACAGCTCTGATGGTTATATACATTTACGTGTACTGCAGCTACATTCATACACTATCTGACCTTAATGCTGAGCTAGCACTTTGTTACTGAATTATCAGCCTCGCTCTACTCCAGAATGCTCATCTCTGCTCGCATGTTGTGAAGAAGACATATGTCAGTTCAGGAACAGAGGTGTCCATACACCTACTCATCACTTACAACATGTTCATGACTACATTGGAATAATAATTAGAGAGTGTGCTGGAAACTTCTCTCTCTGTAGCACTGTGCAAAAAGTCTTTCTTACCTTTGGGAACCACAACAACAACGGCAGCGGTAACGTTAAACGTTGTTTACTCATGGTGTATTGACGTGTTGTTGTTGTTGTTTGGGACTGAACACAGCTCCGTCATCAGTTCAGACAGATCAGTAGTTTGTTCCTTCCTTGTTGCAGCATCCAGCTCTCGTTGAATTCTTTCATTGGCCACCGATCCAAGGAGCATTTGAACCTCTTCAAAAGACCACGGTATAATTTTATGAGCTGCCAACGTTAGTTGGATAAAAACAAATACAAACCGGATTCCAAAAAAGTTGGGACACTAAACAAATTGTGAATAAAAACTGAATGCAATGATGTGGAGATGGCAAATGTCAATATTTTATTCGTAATAGAACATAGATGACAGATCAAAAGTTTAATCTGAGTAAATGTAACATTTTAAAGGAAAAATATGTTGATTCAAAATATCACAGTGTCAACAAATCCCAAAAAAGTTTGGACAAGTAGCAATAAGTGGCTGGAAAAAGGAAATTGAGTATATAGCGAACAGCTGGAAGACCAATTAACTCTAATTAGGTCAATTGACAACACGACTGGGTAAAAAAGAGCTTCTCAGAGTGTCAGTGTCTCTCTGAAGCCAAGATGGTAATAGGATCACCAATTCCACCATTGTTGCGCAGAAAGATAGTGCAGCAATACCAGAATGGTGTTACCCAGCGTAAAATAGCAAAGACATTTAAGTTATCATCATCAACCGTGCATAACATCATCAAAAGATTCAGAGAATCTGGAACAATTGCTGTGCGTAAGGGTCAAGGCCGTAAAACTCTACTGGATGCTCGTGATCTCCGGGCCCTTAAACGTCACTGCACCTCAAACAGGAATGCCACTGTCAAGGACATAACAGAATGGGCTCAGGAATACTTCCAGAAAGCATTGTCAGTGAAAACAATCCACCGTGCCATCCGCCGTTGCCAGCTGAATCTCTACAGTGCAAAGAGGAAGCCATTTCTAAGCAAGCTCCACAAGCTCAGACGTTTGCACCGGGCCAGTGATCTTTTAAAATGGAGTGTGGCAAAATGGAAGACTGTTCTGTGGTCAGATGAGTCACGATTTGAAGTTCTTAATGAAGCACTGGGGCGCCATGTCATCCAGACCAGAGAGGACAAGGATAACCCAAGTTGTTATCAACGCTTTGTTCAGAAGCCTGCATCACTGATGGTATGGGGCTGCATGAGTGCTTGTGGCATGGGCAGCTTGCATGTCTGGAAACACATCATTAATGCAGAGAACTATGTTCATGTTCTAGAACAACATATGCTCCCATCTAGACGTCATCTCTTTCAGGGAAGACCCTGCATTTTTCAACAAGATAATGCCAGACCACATTCTGCAGCAATCACAACATCATGGCTACGTAGGAGAAGGATCCGGGTACTGAAATGGCCAGCCTGCAGTCCAGATCTTTCACCTATAGAGAACATTTGGCGCATCATAAAGAGGAAGGTGCGACAAAGAAGACCCAAGACAATTGAACAGTTAGAGGCCTGTATTAGACATGAATGGGAGAGCATTCCTATTTCTAAACTTGAGAAACTGGTCTCCTCTGTCCCCAGACGTCTGTTGAATGTTGTAAGAAGAAGGGGGATGCCACACAGTGGTAAAAAATGGCCTTGTCCCAACTTTTTGGGGATTTGTTGATGCCATGAAATTTTGAAACATTCTCTCAGTTTAAACTTTTGATCTGTGATTTGTGTTCTATACTGAATAAAATATTAGATGTTGGCACCTCCACATCATTGCATTCCGTTTTTATTCACAATTAGTTTAGTGTCCCAACTTTTTTTGAATCCAGTTTGTATGATATCTGCTGCAGCTGGAGACTTTACAGATGGAGAGTTGGTGCTGGACGTCTGCGTTGCGTGGCATAGAGTGACGACTCCGTCTGGACAATCAGTGCTCTGCAAGGTTTAGTCCCTACTCAGCTCACTCTGAACCATGAGAGAACAGCAAATAAATAAGAACCTGCTTCCAGAACCAGGACCTGATTCACTTGGTGGAAAAAAAGCATAGTCGAGCCAAGTAGGGACCATGCAGTGGAAAAGCTGAGAGGACAATTCTACACAGTGTGAAAGCATGTGGGGCTTTCAAACACTGAAGCAGCGCTCCAGAAGCCACACCTCAGCATCACAGAATGTGTACAGGGTTAACCTGGGCTGGAAGGAGGCGTGGGGAAGTTGAGCTAAAGGAAACAGTGGACGCAGATAGTGGGGGTTATATTTGCTTGCTGAGGCTTCTGTGTAAATGTTACATGTAGGTTTTCTGCTTTACATTGGCACTGATAAAGACTAGCGCCTGTTTAATGAGGCTTTTACTGGGAAGAAGCGAAGAGCGGCTGACTCAGTGCTGACTGACTTCCACTCTTTGTTCTTTCATCTTCTCATCTCTCTCCTGCATTCCTCTCACTCCTCCTCTTTCGCTTCACTGTAGTGCCACCGTTACTCATATCCACTCCCTTTCATAGTACACACACTCACTCACAGTGATGTTGTCCTCCTCCGTGTGTTCCCTCTGCAGAGTTAATAACATAAAACACCAGCTGTGAACTGGAATCAAGGCAGAGGTAAAGTGTTGGGCAGTGTCCTGAAATACATTATCGAGTGTATGAGACACCACTGAGAAATGGCTTCAGTTCACACCAGGCTAAGAGAAGGGAGCTCTCATCCCCAAGAGGCTACAGAACCAACCGTCCCTCTTTGGTTGGGAGGCAGCATGGTGTTAACTGAGTGGTTCCTCCTCTTTTCCCTGTCCAATCACTGAGCCCGTTAAGATTTAGACGTTTTTTTTTTTTTTTTTTTAACTAATATATAATGATATTTTGGTTTCTTCATATGGTCTCTACCCAATGAGAAGTGTGTACCTCCGTGTTTGTAGAGGCATGGCAGCTGTCCTTCACACTGTGTAAACATTTAACAATACATCAACCAATAGAAACGCTCTAAAATTAATTGGAATAACTTCCACTGTAAGTTATTCATTCATTCAATATCTGTAATCGCTTATCCAGTTCAGGGTCGCAGTGGGTCCAGAGCCTACCCGGAATCAATGGGTGCAAGGCAGGAACACACCCTGGAGGGGGCACCAGTCCTTCACAGGGCAACACACACATACACATTCACAAATTCACGCACACCAAAGAACACTTTTGAGTCGCCAATCCACCTACCAATGTGTGTTTTTGGGACACAGACACAGGGAGAACACACCAAACTCCTCACAAACAGTCACCTGGAGCGGGGCTTGAACCCACAACCTCCAGGCCCCTGGAGCTGTGTGACTGCGACACTACCTGCTGCACCACCATGCTACCCTTTATATAAATATTTTATTATAAATAAATTACTTGTTTATGCTTATGAACTACACACAATAAAATAAATCACCTGTGAAAATAAATATTTTTTTTTCTGTAAGATTTAAAACTTTCCACTGCAATATAATACACAAAGTCATTGGTTAAAATAATAATAATAACAATAACACCATAAAAATTCAATAAAAAAAAAGCCCAATGACAGAAATATAGAAGGTTTCTGTTCAGTCACGTAAAGGACCTTGAGTTAATGGATTCAACCCACATTTAAGAACAAGAACGAGTTCCAGAAAGAGGGGAAGAGCGCCTCCACCTGGTCACAGTGTAGAGAAATGGCCACAGCCTATTATTACTTTGGTAAAGAACAATCCAAATGTGTTCAGCTGTTATTGTTTCCTGCAGCTTATAATTGTATTTCATAAAGGTCATATTCCTAACAATACAAACAATAAACATCATTGTGTGTAAACACCCCTCTGTAGTCTCCTGCAGTCGTCTCCAAACAGAACACTCCATTGTGTTAATGAAAGGGCTGTGATTCACAAACAGAACCCTGCTGAGCACCAGTCCATTCACTGCCCTTTAACATTCAGTTCCTTCAATGAAAATCACTGGCCTGTGTGTGTGAATATGAAACACATTCCAAATATTAAACACATTAAAAAAATATTAATTCCCAAATTAATCCAAACTAAACCGAGGTCAACACTCTTCTCCCAGAATCCCCTGCTCCGTCCAGTTCACCACTAGAAGCTCTTATTAATCCCACATCTAGTTCTACAGCTCACAGCACATTCACTGCAGCTGCAGAACACACACTCTCACACAACATCTGGTTGAAAAGTTCATTCACTAAAGCTGCATTACATCATCTACAAACATGTGGAGCAAAATTACAGAAAAATGCACCTGTCCACACCGTTTCATACTGAGACAGTCCTGAGGAATGTCCTCATTCTTATACTGCGTAAAAAAAAACTGGCCAAAAAACACATTAAGAAGGGAGCAGTTCTTTGCGCAGTGTGCGCAAAGCTGTCATCAAGCAACAGCGGACTACTTTGAAGAGTCTAAAGTATAAAATATATCCTGGCTTGTTTAACATTTTTTTTGTTTACTACATAATTACATTCATAGATTTAAATGTCTTCCACATTCATTTACAAGATTAAATTTTTTTTAAAATTTGAATGAGGTGTGTCCAAACTTTTGACTGGTACTGTACATTCACACGTGGAAAAAGGCCCAAAACATAGTAAACCCTCCCTGAGTGGGTGTATCCAAACCAATCCTGTACCTCCAGTATGAACTGGGACTAATCTGTAGGAATTTCAAATAAAATCACAAATATTTAACAGATATAAATGAACATGCTGTGTTTCTAATAAGTGTATTATACAGAAAGAAGCTCCAGTAAAATAAACACAGTATGAATTTATAATCAGTTTTATTTTAAGGAAGGAGTTCTAATAAAATTAACAACCAAATCTAATTTGTAGTAAAATAAACATCCAGAAAGACTTTCTACAGACACTCAACGGTACCGTAGCCTTTGTACTTTTCAGTTATGAAAACAACAGTGGAGTTAAAGTGTGGAACTGTTTTTGAAGAAAATCTCTTCATAGAGAAAAGTAACAAAACTGGTCCTTTTTTATTGAGGAGGGAAGAAAAAAAAAAAAAAAAAAAAACACCAAGGGCAGTGCACCCAAACTTTTGCACTGCCAGTGAATACAGCTCAGTGAGTTAAAACACACAGCAGACGACATGGAGGGGTGTGTGTGTGTGTGCAATTTACCAAGATAAATGACACTGTTTCCCTTAAAATACAGTAAACATGTTTTATACAAGAACTCCTCTCCCAGTGTGTTCCCTAAACCACATTCAATCTCCTCATCATCAAACCCAGCCCAAAATAAACACACCTCCACACACACTCCATTCTTCTGGGGTCTTGGGCCAGTACCACCCAATTATACGGCAAATTGAATCCTGAAAACAAGCTATTCCCGTAAATACACATTATACAAAATAAAAGTACCTTAATAGAACAAGGTGGTTATGTTTAATGTGTGTGTGTGTGTACATTATAGAGCACCATAAAAAAGGCTGGGTGTCCATTTGGTTTCTCAAAATTAGCCCCATTTCTGAGCGGAAAGAGATACTTCTAATAAAATGAGATAATAACAGCAGCAAAAAAAAAAAAAAGGGAAATGGGCCGCTGCTGTTGTGCAGTTAATGAACTGACCCCAAAACAGTGATTAACCCGCAACATTCAAACACTCCTGCCTTAAAAATGATCTCGTAAAGTCACTGACCTCGTGTCCAACCTGCTGCTCTACTTCACTAACAGACCGCTGTAAAATCAAAGCTGCTGTACAAAGGTGTGCGTGTCCCAAATCAGCCATGGATTCACTGCTCCCTTGGCTTTCAGTGAGTGTGCACTATAGAGTGAAGAACAGGCAGCGAGGAATACATTTCTCTGTCAGTGAAGGGAAGGGGAATTTCACGTTTTCCAGTAGTCTAGTGAACGTCAGAAATCTGAGTTTGATTAGGCGCCATGCTTCAAACCAGCTAATGCTAACGCTACGTCTACTAGAGGAACATCCCCACCACAATCCACACACCCTTATTCTCTAGGACTAAGCCACAGAGTGTTAGGAGCTGCAGGATGTTCCCCCACAAACACAAATGGACTGGGAGCTCATCTAGCCAGAAACCTACAGGACCTCAGTGTTCTGAGACTCCGGGGGGCGCTGTGTTAGTTAGTAATAAGGGCTGGGGAATGGTGATGTACTCCTCTATTCTGCCGTACTCGTGCAGTGTTTTTAAATCTGAAGGAAATAATGAGAGGTAGAAAAATTCAAAGCATCACAAAAATTAAATGTGTACAAATGTTTTTGTTTGTCTCAGTAGTGACCTGCAAAAACACAATCAGGAATTTTAAAAGTTATTTCACATACGTACAATCAGAAGCAACATTAGTGACAATCACGGTTTGTTGATTTTCGTAGTTAAAAAAGATAACTTGCCTAGCTATAGGTCTCTATTTGAAATTGTGTTAATTAATAACTATTTATAGTGATGAAACTACATTTCTATGAGCCAATTGCAAAAAGACAGCAGTAATTGTGGCCAAATCTTAGGATTAATAAGCAACTTCAGTCTTTCTGAAGGAACGGTCTGCTAACAAATATGCAGCCCCCCGGACCCTGAAAAACCCAAAATCAAACTGAGATGAGCTCCTCTGGTGAGGAAAACTCCAATGTGCAGGAACAGGGAGGCCTTGCCCTTAAGCGGGGGAACACCTCACACCCTGAGGGACCAGAACACAGGCCCAAGAAACCAACCCGCCAGATGGACTGCGTGAACCAGGTCCAGTTCAGCACCAGGGACAGATGTTCTGAACAAACTCGTCTCGTCTCTTATGGGGTCCGGGGGCTGGAATCTACGGTACGTATTGGTTGTGTGAAATTTCAAGCTTTCAAAGTGCTTTTAGGCCAGATGTTTACAGGGTGAAAGATACAGGAATGATCTGTCTGTCTCTCTCCATCTGTACAAGCAAAAGTTTGGACACTGCCAGTCAAACAACACTGGAATATTGATTTTATAAGATAATATTTAAATTTGGTGTCGACAAAATCAAAACACATGTCATGTGACCAGAAGTGTCCAAAATGTTGCCTGCACTTTATCACTCTGTCGAGATTCATACTGCAAGTGTAGTAATGTAGAGCTGTAAGACTGTGAAAGTGATTTTGGCTGCGTAACGTGTGTGTAGTGTGTGTGTGTGTGTGTGTGTGAGACAGAGTGACATGGCACGTTGGGTCCAGTTCCAGTTCAGTCCTGACTCTGCAGCTTGGTGCTGAAGTTGGGTCATCAGCATTGGCAGTAATAGGTCAAAGGTCAGAATCAGCTGACCACTCTGATCCCAAAGTACTTCCTCAGCTGCTCCAGGAAAACGAAGGTGAGGACCGTGTGAGGAATCAATCGGATGCCAGCAGGAACCAAACCCTGCAAAATGATTGGAGGAAAATTGAGCAGACGCTTCCAGACAGTTCCCAAAACAGACTGCAGTGCAGCATAGGTGCCCTGTAATGTTTAGTATGTGTGTACCTTGTAGAAGGCCAGTGGTCCTAGCTTGGCAGTTTCTGTTAGACAATGTAAGACTCCCTATGACACAAACACAAAACCACAGAATAAACGTCATTATCACATTCTCAGAGGCTCTGCCCACACTGCCCCCAAGTGTCTGATGTGCACTGTGCACTAAGGCAGTCCCACAACTGTGGTTCTGTGGGTACACACTTATGTATGTGTAAGCACTTATGTAAGCACACTGTACGTGCTTCTGTAAGGTGCTTTGTTTCCTCTGGGTGTGTTTTTGTTGCAGCACAGTGGCCTGCCTGTTTAAATCAGACAAAAATAACTAAATATTTTGGACGTCGGATAGATGGCCCTTTCCTCTCCATGCAGCCGGGTCTTAGCCGACGTCTGGCTCGTAAATCTACATAATGTTTACAAGCTGCGACGGGCCACACGGCATCACTTCAGAGAGCAGCCACAGTACATCTGCTCATAATCAGACAGTGACATTACACTCCATACAAACACCACAGCTCACTCACGTATTCAGTGGAAGAACAGAGAGATGAGAGAGAAAAACAGACTGATACTCACCCTATACTCTCCTTTAGAGTTCATTAGCCTGGTCTTCAGCACATCCAGCGGCTGACAGAGGAACGTGGCACAGCCCCCCTTAGAGACAACAAAATTATTACACATTATTATTTTATTTATTTATGATAAAGTAAGACAGAAAACTAAAGAAAATACATGTATTGTAAATGCATTTAATCTTCACTACAATCTGTACCATTAGAGCAAGGTGTAAGACACAAATGTCACCGCTAGAGCGTGCTATAACACCTCACATATAGATGGAGTTGTAATATACATATAATCACCTCTAGAGGAAGCATAAGTGTCACACGCTTTCTGAAAACGATGAAATAAATCGAGCACATGAAAATACTCACAGCGATGAAACTGGAGAGGAAGTGAGTGAGGATGTTATCTCCCATCAGTCCTGTGCCCAGGACCAGCTGCTTCGCCTGGTCGTAACAAGCCAACTACACACACACACACACACACACACACACAAAGATGTTAGGTTACACTGTGTCATCTCAAGCCCAGGCTACATGTTCTAGCTAATACACCTCAGTCCTCTCACCTGCCCCACAGTGACCAGGGCCCCTCGACTGGACGCCATGGTGGCCCCTGAGAACAACCTCCTCGTTCCCTCTGAAAGAGAGTGACACACGGGTATCAATCAAGCACTTTCAGTTATGTTTTCTGAGTCGGAACAGAAGAGGATACACACTCACCCTCTCGCCACACTCTGAAGAGTCCGTCCAGTGCGTGTTTATAGCTGGTGAAAACAGATACACGTTAATTCAATTCTATTCACACACTTCACCTCACACTGAGTCTCTGTACACCAAGGTCAGAAGTATGCCCCAGAGGGGAAGCACTGGTCTGACACAGATCCAGCCCCCACAATCCCCCCAACGCCCGACCCTGGACGTTGAGGGACTCAGAAGCTGGAAAGAAGAGAACACTTGATGGGGGGAAACTCCAACTGGGAGATAAAAGTTGGCCTTGCCCTTAAGCGAGGTAATACCTTGCTTCCTGCAGAAACCTAATGCTCAATACTGAGTCACCGATATTTACTCTGAAGGGGTGGGATATGAACCGAATTTGCTCAGTTTGTTGAGCATTGGTCCATGACACAGAGCAAGCCTCACTTGTGTCCCACTCTGTCAAGCTGCACATTCATGGTTCACAGAGTGCGAGGCGTTCCCTGTTCCACCAGGTTCCTGAGCTCCTCATGTTCCAAGGGAGTGTGCACTGACATCAGGGCCAGTAAAGTCAGAACAGTTCACTACAGGAGCGTTTCTGTGTCTGTGTGACCCCCTCAAAGAGATTAACCCTAACACATGTCTCAGGGAGTAAACCTGCTCAGGACTGTAATCGTACATACAGCAGAGGAGTAACTGAACTTCTCTAACAACAGGCAGGAGTCTGAAACTTACTTTCTCCGGAGCTCAGGCGGCAGCTTCATGTCGTTCTGCATCCTAAATCACCACCACAACAACAACAAAATTATTATCACCAACAACAACAAACTGCAGTAATGCACTTCATTTCTGAAGAATTTTGGCAAGCAGGTTTCCCCAAACTTTTGGCTGTATGCCGCACATCAAGTAAATGGTCCGTGTGTGTGTGTGTGTGTGTGTGCACGCGCGTACCTGACATTAACCATGTCCGCGGGCGTTCCAATGAATCCTCCAGTGAACCCTAAGGAAAGATAAACAGAGATAAACCATCTGTGGTTCTCTCTCTCTCTGTGTGTGTGTGTGTGTGTGTGTGTGTGTGTGTGTGTTTATACCTCCAAATGCTCCCAGCAGCACTTTCTGATAGAAGGGCATTGGGCCCTGACTGCCCATCATGTCTCTGACCGTCTCATAGATGGCAAACCTAGTGAGAGAATATGACATCTACATACACACACACACACACACAGTTTCCATAAGGATTAAGAAATAAACCCCTGCGCCATTTAAGGTGGAGTGGAACAGTCCCCTAATACGCCCGTTGTAACTTCTAAAGCATTTAAGGTGGAATGGGAAATCTACGGCAGTGCTCCTGTGTTGTTGCTGGTTTAATTCTGGTTCATAGTGCAGGAGGGGGTACAGGGTCCAGTGCTGGGATTCTCTCATGTGCCAACACAACCACTACGGGGGCTCTGCTCTGACCCTCTGGTTTAGACCCCTCTGTAATCCACAGTATCACAAACACACACACACACACACCTGTCTGCAGAGAGAGGCACTGAGGCCGTTGTAGAGCGCCAGCACTCCGTCGTTCTTCACCACGTGCATCGCCATGCCCACCATCCTCATCTTCACCTCTTGCTGAGTCTGCAGGTGCACCTGGAGGTACACAGACATCACCATGGTGACATTCATCATCACTGTAACCACAGTAACAGCAGCCACCATCAACTCCATTATCCCTATAATTGTGTGTGTGTGTTAGGAGGTGTTTATGCTAGAATATGTATCATGAGTCACATGACTCCAGAAATTTTTTACAGGACTTTTATTCTGAAAATAACTTGTGAATCTGTTATGATAAAAAGAGGGGAGTTTTCAGGATGAATGAGGCTCAGGGAAAAAGAAACACTAGCACAACCTCCACTCCGGACACCACCCTGGACACCCACCCCCACCAGACCCACCCCACCCCACCCTTCTGGGTTCATCTGTCTGAATAAACACTGGAGAGTGAAAAAGTCTCTCATGCTGAGTCAGCACTTCATTTATCCACATCTTATCTCCTCTTATCTCACTCTCTCACGCACACACACACACAACCCCTGGACCATTCTTTTGCAAGAAGACAGACCAAACAGAGAAAGAGAGAGACTAATATCCAAACATTTTAGACAGCTTTTTTTTTTTTTTTTTTTTTTTTTTAGAGTTATTAGTGTATGTATTATTGATCTATCAGTTATTGTTACTAATGAGTACAAAGTTTGCTCCTGTCCAATCAGCTCAATTGCTCAAACATCACGGATACTGTGCTGTGGTGGGTGTGGTTTGGGGCAGAGTGGGTGGGGTACGGTGCTGTGGTGTGTGTGGTTTGGGGCAGAGTGGGTGGGGTACTGTGCTTTGGTGGGTGTGGTTTGGGACAGAGTTGGAGGGGTATTGTGCTGTGGTGTGGTTTGAGTCAGATCCCAGACCTCTCTCTAGGTGCTGATAGTGAGGAGAGAAATCAGAGACTGTGTGAGTGAAAGTGTTTGTTTTTTGATCTGCTGAGAACTCTCAGGTTAATCCAGCTCTGAAACTGAACACCTGCACTGTTACTGTGCGCACACACACAGGAGTGTAAGTAGGCCTTTGTTAGGCCCTTTCCCAGACTGATACTGAACTAGAAAGAACAGTGGTCTCACACAGTGAGAGTCTGTCCTTCTCCAGGACAGGTCTGTTACAGGACTGGACCACATTCCCTTTTTCCTCCTCCAATATCCTGTCCTGGATTTTATTATCAATTCCAAACCTACACCTAACATCAGAAAAGTGTCCTCTTTAAAAATAACAATCAAAAAGTAACAGACTCAGATAGTGTGTGGTTCACTAATTCTAATCTAATGACGCTGAGTCTGTGTGGTTCAGTGAATCATTTCCATAAACGATGGAGAGGGTACGTAAACAGAGCAGGTTTCTACCAGGACTTTGCCATTTCTTAAAGAATCATTTACTCAAATCATTGTGAAATTCAGTGATGGTTGGTTTAGTGTATAGGGTAACACTGCCAGGGTCAACAAACCATGAGATATCAATAAGACTCCTTGGGCAAGACTCCTAACAATATGTTTGCCTACCTCTAAGTCACACAAAAATACAGAATTTCTTAATTAAACCATCAAATAACTGAATCACTAAATAAAAGAATGAATGAATCACCACATGACTGTACTGGCAAATAGCCATCATCCATTTACTGAATAACCACTTTGTTAAATAACAATCAATGAATCACCAAGTAAACCAAGCAATAAATAACAGAAAAACAGAATAACTGAATCAATGAATCACCGAATAATGTAATCAGTATAATAACTGAATCATTGGCCATAGAACCATAACTGAATCCCTGGCCAAAAAATGTTTGACTCAATCACTGGCCAAAAAACCATAACTGAATCACTGGCCAAAGAACCGTGCCTCAGTCACTGCCCAAGAGAACTGTAACTGAATCACTGGCCAAAGAACCATGACTGAATCACACTGGTGTGAGCTGAGAGCTTTTATCAACCTGATAAAGCAATGCTTTCCTCTAATTACACTGCTGCTAATGTAATGAGCCATTGTCTCACTCCCCTGTGTATATATTACTCTCTCTCTCTCTTTCACACACGCATGCACACACACTCCCACACTGAATTCAGGTCCATAAATATGTGTGAGGATTTAAATGCTCAGTAAGCTTCAAATATGTGTGAAATTAGCCTCATAGCTCCAGTACAACACTACAGTAGAGTAGAAAATCACATGAAGATAATAAACATGTCTTGGCAGTCAACCATGAAAGTGTGTGCTGATCTAATCATGAGATTAGCATGATGCTAATGTGAGGCATCCATTATGTTTTAACAACATTAGCCTCACACATGCAACATGTATTGGCCAACTATCTATATTTGATGAAATGTTATTAAAAAACCACTGGTAACTGTTTTAAAGGCTATTGTGGAACCCTCTGTAAATAAAAAAGTGAAATCTAATCAAGAACAAAGATTAGCAAAACGTTCTCATTTCTTTATCATCAGTGAGCTTTAATCTGTGTTCTCAGAGAACCCAGTCAGGCTACAACAAACACAAAGATAACCTTCTACTTCGATGCTAAAAAACCTATCCAGCAAAAATCTATACAGTTTATGCTAATACACTATTACACACTAACTGAAATAAATGTAATGTAGAGGTACACTGCTGTTTATCGAAGGCCCTAAGAGAGTAAATGTCTCTGTGATGGGACAGTAGGGGTCTTAAAGTCCAGTTGTGTACACTGAAGGTTCATTACCTTCTGTTCTCCAGAGGAAGAGAGAAATATCTGTATGTTTTATTAAGAGAACTGTTTAAAATAGAAAAAAAAAATACATAAATAAATGTGGAGTTCAAATGGGATCCAAGATCAAGTGTTCAGTAGTGATAACACTACCAGGGTGAAATGGACCGAAGCAACAGTAAAAATATAGCTTTATATTTGTTAATGTAGATGTATGTTACTTGTCCTGAACGGTTATGTAGGTGTCTTGTAGCTTTAAGGGCAAACCCCCTCATAAAACCGCCTTGTAACTCACTCACTCGTGTTTAGCACCTGTTCCACAAAGAGGTGCTGCTCAGTGCTTCACATCAAATCCACCGTGTCCTTGTTTCTGAAGTTTAATTTTCTACAAACACAGCAGCTGTTCTTTTACACAATATTTATGAAGAACACACCCATTATATGAACTTCCTTTGAAACTGAAGAAGGTTTCTGTGTTTGTCTATTCTGAGATACTAATCTGGTGATACAAGTTTTTCTTTTGGATAATGACCAAAAAAGCCGATTACACAGAGATAGCAGGGAGCGAGCCCGCACACACACACATCAAAATCATGACTGTGCTAGATCATCCTGACTAGTGCGAATGACAACAATGATGCTGTATACCTGCATTCCTGAATAGACAACACATGGGAGACATGTTTAACACTTTAACCCATGTGCCCTGATCCTGAAGAACTCAAAGCCTCTTTAAAAACACTCAGCACTGCTTTATCAGTGCAACCTTTAACACGCATTACTACTTTCACAAAAACTGCTTATTAAGCATGAGTTTGACTTGAGGTCCTCCATCACAGTATTCACCATTAACATGAGCTCATATGTGTGTGTGTGTGTGTGTGTGAGAGAGAGAGTATAAACAGATACAGGTTTCTTAAGATACACCTTAAAAAATTATTCAGTGACAAATCAAGACTCAGTCACGCTCCACAATAACGTACCGTCTTAAAGTAAATAAACAGTAGCTCTTACATGTAACGATCAGACAATAAAGTAGTTCAAGTTTCAGCTTACATGTGTAAATAAATTCAGTCAGTGCACATTTATTCAAATATTATTTTGAAACTAACATATGAAGCCATTTTGAGATGTATTTACAAAGGCTGCTTGGGTGACTGTTGTGTTTGTTAGCAACATTAGCATTATAACTTAAACCATATAAAGTATCAATGGTGCCCTGGATTTCACACAGGGCACGTTTTCTGTTTAGAATTTATTTTCTCAAAAGACCACATTCAGAAATGAAGAGCAATTGTGAAACAATGTGAATTTAAATAACCTGACCACCCTCTGAAACATCCCCCTGTGTAAAGGATGGCTGGAAGTGGAGACACAGGTTTATTCAACCTGTGATGGCACACCAGGGCATTAGCACTGACACGTACAGACACGTACAGCCCTGTGCATACACGTGCATAAACATACACCAGCTGGATATAATAGGACACACACACACACACACACACACTTCCAATAAAAACTCTAACACTCATGCTGTGTCTCTGTGAACCTCTTGCTACACAACACACGTCCTTCTGAGCAAGCCACGACCCAATGACCTTTAACACCTTCCACAGCAGGGGAAATCAGCAGTGTGTGTGCGTGTGTGTGTGCGTGGTTAAGGCCTAAATGGAGACCACAAAACCCTGTAATTAGGACCACATGATTAAAAGCAGTCCTCAGTAGAACTCTCACACACATCCACTTCACCTGCTGCAGCCCCTGATGTAACATGTGATTTAAGGTGGACATGCATACCTCCTTAAATTTAGACACTTTCAAACTTAGATGAGACCTGGTCTTGTTTTTTTTGTTTTCTCAGATCATCCTCCTTTATGTAAGCCCTTGTGTTACACGTCTACACTAGCTGGAGGTAAGGATGGGCGTGAGGAACAGTGGAACGGTGTTCTCTGGATTGATAAAGCCTAAGGGATGGACTGGTGTTTATGACAGTACTGAGCTGCTTGTGGCGGAACACCATCAAACCCTCACAGCAACGTTCTGGGATGATCAAGTAATTACTATACAGCGAACATGGGGGATTTTTCCAATAAAGTGGCCAGCATCCCTAACAGGCTTTTACTAGGACTGGTAGGTGAGTCCATTCCACCTTAAACAGTGCAGACATTTCTGTTGCAGGGGGTTTTCTACTGCACCATTTAAGGTGGACTGAGGAATTAGAGCAAGACTCCGCCTTCAGCCTTCTGGGATCCACATCTTTCACCAAGTTCAAGAAAGTAACTTCTGCACCATTTAAGGTGGACTGGAGAGTTCCAATAACATTCAACCTGTAGTTACTCTCCATTTCCATTGCACAATTGAACTTACACAAGCCCTGAGAAAGTAACTGTTGCACCACTACGGCGGATTGGATCATTGCAATTACAGTCATCCTGCAGTTACTCTCCATTTGCATTTAAGGTGGAATAGACAATTCCAACCAAAAAAAAAAAAAATTCTGATGCAACCCTTCCATTTATTGGGCCTGGGGCGGGCACTAGGAGGAGCACACGGACCAGTGCAACACACACACACACACAGGTGTGAGTGACCCCTGAATGGTATGGACAAATATACCACACTGCATTTACAGAGCCATGCGTATAGACACACACACACACACACATTCCTGGAGTGTATAATGGGTCACACGCTTCACAACAGTCTCCAAACAGAACACACAAACAATATACATAAGCTATAAGTGGTGTCTGTATTTAATAAAGTAAATGATATACCAATTAAATTAGACTGAATATATACAATAACAATCTACCTGGAGTCCTCTGCCTCCCTCAACTTACACTAGGTCCAAAAAAGTAACTACAGTACCATTTAAGGTGGACTAGGGAATTACAATAACATTCTAGCTGTAGCATAATGCCCTAGGTCCAAGTAATCCACTGCTGCACCACTTAAGGTGGACTTCTAAGGAGCGCTAGAGGTAATTGCTTCACCATTTAAGGTGGACTGGAGAATTCCAGTAACGGTGTACCTGTTCCCCAAAGAGTAATTGATGCACCATTTAAGGTGGACTGGGGGGGGTTCCTGTGAGAAACTACCTGAATTCCACTCATCTTTCACAAAGTCCAATAATGTAACTCTGGGACTGTAAATGCTGCAACATTTAAGGTGGACCGGAGAATTCCAGTAACACACTATTGGGCCCCCTCATCTGTCACAAGGTTCAATAAAGTAACTGCCGCACCATTTAAAGTCGACTGGGGAATTCCAGTAACAGTCTACCTGGGCCCCCAGAAAGTACATGCTGCAAAATTTAAGGTGGAATGGAGGATTCCATTGAGAAACCACCTGTCTTCGTGAGCACTCGTCGTTCACTAAGTCCTAGAGAGTTACTGTCAGTATGTAACAGCCGCCTCATTTAAGGTGGACCGGAAAATTCCGGTCAGAACTCTACTTCAGCAGCTTCCTTAACCTCTCACCTTCACGAGGTCCAACGGATGCGTACAGCACGCGGCTCCACATGATGCGATGCCCCCGAAATACCAGCGCGAGATCCTCTTCTCCGACATGGTGACTTGAGAGAGAGAGAGAAAACAAGCAGACAGACAGTCAGACAGAGAGAGGTGTAGCCTACAGCTCCTCGTTAGTCTTCAGTCTCGTGCACTGCGACTCGCATTGCGTTACTCCGAGTGTATCCAAAGTCCACAGACGACCAATTAGTGTCGCGCGCTCAGGATCTGCCTCTAAACGCGGTGTCCACCCCGCATTCCCGGTCACTTCATCCCGCATCCCACCCGTTCTCCGGCAGAGCTCCGCCTCTTCCGCACGAGACTTCTTTACGTCACTGAGGGTCGATACCATTGTACTTGGGACACACACACATACGGGTCATGTGGTCTGACCAACTGACCAGCAATGAATTAGGTAAAGGCTACAGATGGACTTTACTTAGATAAAGATTAATCGGTCTAGTGGACAATATAGTTGTTTACAAAACTGGCCAGTGAATGTCCTCAGAGTGTTTCTGATAAAGTGGCCAGAGAGAGGAAGGGGGTGTTTCTGATAATGTGGCCAGTGAGTAGACAGTTGTCTTTTCTAAGATGTGGCTTTTGTAAACTGACTAACCAGAGTTCAATTTAAAAATGATGACAAAATATATTCGCTGATGACCTTTTTTCTGCATCTAAAAACAAATCTAGGACTAAATAAAAATAATCATGTGAAGACGTTAATTATGATGAAATGTTGCTCACATCTCGATAATAAATAAAAATGAAATGATAATGTGAAGGACTGGTAACTGACCTGTTATTTCTAATTTGAAAACGAAATATAAACAGAGAAATGATCTGTTTGCTGCTGCAGAAACGCCTGCTGCTGTGTCACAAATCACGGATGAGAACAAGGGTCTCCTTTAGGTGTGTGAGGAAATTTTGGTTTAAAAATTTGAGTTGACTCTATTTCTAACTTAAAAACCCTTCATTCTTCCTCACAGTCCATCCCACACTCTTAAACATGAAGGTGCTACAAACGGTTCTTTGAGCGCTGCCACAGAAGAACCACTCTGAGCAATAGTTAATGGAGATGAGTCGACTCCCAAAGAATCGATTCTTTGAGCGTCTGGGATTTGCTTAAATTTGTAGTAAATAATATCTCTAAAATAGTGAAGCCATTAAAAATACATCACTAAAATTAGGTTAAACACTTTTATAATGTAGTGGACTAAAACTAGACTATAATTACTTTAGTTTTCATCACCTAAATTAAACTAAATCTAATAAAAAGTTATTTACTTAAAGTGACTATCACTAATACATGTTTTAGTCAGAAAATTAAGACTAAAAATAAATGAAAATGATCGCTTTCTCAGATTCAAATTCAAATAGCTTTATTGGCATGAAACCATTACAACAGGAAACAATAAAAAAGCAAACTGAAAACAGCAATGATTACAAAAGAAGTGAGAACATCAGTGAATAAAGGTAATAATTAAAATAAGATTCTAGAAGTCTCTCTCTCTCTCTCTCTCTCTCTCTCCTGAGTGAAATGGCGCCTCCGTGTGTGACTGGCTGTGTGCCAGCGCTGTCTCGCTGCAGTTACTCAGCTATTGTTTATCAGACATTTACAGAATGAAAAGTTCAGCTGCTCGGCTCCATTCATCTCTCGGAGTGAAAACAACAGTGCTGAGGCCCCCGCTGACCTTGAGACCACAGTTAGTCCAGGAATGTGTGTGAACCAGGTATAGATCACAGTGTGGGACACGCTAGTCCCCACAAGTCAGTCGTTACATAATGAGGTTTTGACACGTTGAAGCTAATGTTAGTGTAGGAGTTAATATTAGTAACAGTAGGTTTTTAATAATTATTGGTAACGTGAGGGTTAACGTAAGCGTAACTAAGTAAATATAATATGCAACTTTTTTAGAGCATGTCTCAAATTGCTTTACCACACAGCTCAATTAAATACAGAACAATAAAAACGATAATTAAGAGTAAATATGAAATGTTCCCACAATGCATGAAAACAAACATTTGTTTCCTAATGGGGACTATATATTTTTTTTCTCACAAAACACTGCACATATACTTTCACTTCACTGAATTATACAAACTGGACACAGTGGACTCATATTTACCCAGTTCTCATTTAGTGAGTGATGCCCCCATGTGGACATCTGAGTACTGCAGTGAGCTCAGAGTGACGTAACACACTGCCTGTTTGCTTTCTTACAAAAAACAAAATGTAAATAACAACTGGCAGAGCGCTTCTAAATGAAGCCCACAGTTAAGACCCTGGCCCTGTGTAACCATGGTGACGGTGTCCGTGGGCGTGTCATTACGAGTGTGGAAGTGGGTGGATCAGCATTTTTGACCCATAATTTACATTTTATTTCATAATTGTGATATCATCTCTTTCTAAATTCCACAGCACACACACAGCATTGTCCCTGGTGTGTGAATTGTGTACTGTGTATTGTTTATTGTGTACAGACTCCTGCTTCCCACACACACACACACACACACACACACATATGCAATGTGTGCACAACCCACCCACCCAATATTTTTCTTGGAAACAGTGTGTAAACACCAAGAATGTAAATAATGTGGCACACATTTTAAACATAAACACTGCAGTAAGATGAAAAAATACAAACAAATAAATAAGTAAAACTATGAGGGAGGCATTTATGAATATTGTATTTATTTAGGTCCGAACAATAAATTAAGTCATATAAAGAAATTAGAAAAGTCATACACAACAATAATGGTTATTACATTGTAATAAGTGCATAATAACAATGTACTTACTGTTTAAGCCTTTGTTTTGTAAGTAATAAGATTGAATGTTTTATTTATTGGTCTTCATCAAGTTGAAAATAAATTAGATATTAATTATCTTATCAATTAATAATGAATTATAATTAAAATGTAATCTTTTCTCTTTTTATTTCTATATATATTTTTTTAATCCAGGCAGGACAGGCAGCTGGACCACTGCAGTCCCCACTCACACATAAGCCTTGTCCGTTTTCTCCTCCGTGGCTGTTGTAGACGGCTGCGGATTACTTTTCACAACATTGGACACCGTAGGCAGGTCCCCAGTGGAGGCGGAGCCTAAGTAGAGGACAGCCCCGCCCACCAGCATCAGTAACACAGTAACCCAGCCAAGGTAGATGGCAGGTCCGAGCTCCCGTTTGAGCGGTGGTGCCACGTTGGGGTCGTAGAAATCGCGGATGACCACAATTGCCGTCCAGGAGATGGGAAAGAGGAAGATGACAGCAGAGAGGACGAAGATTGCGGCCCCGGCCCTGGCCAGTCGAGCCTTGTGCCCCGGGAGCCCCTCGAGGCAATGGGTGCACTTCAGTCCACAGACGGCGAGTGCTAAGGCCAGCGGGATGAGGGCGAGTGACAGGACGCTGAGACCCCGGCACATCTGGGCGGACCCCGAGAGAGCCAGGCCGGAATCATACACTTTACACTGGACCCTCCCCCACTGAGACAAACAGCTCATCCACAGCCCCTCCCACTGCACCTCCGACACCACCAGCTCATCCCCCGCGAACGCAGACACCCGCCACCAGGGCGCGGCGCAAACCAGGAGCCCGCCCAACCACCCCGTCAAAGCCAGAGTCAAGCCCAGGACTTGCAGACCTGTCGTTGCCATGGCAACCCGGCAACCAAATGAATGACTGTGGGCTTATGGAAGAAGACAACACGAGTCTTAAGGCA